>NW_027441784.1:2100000-2223416 GCF_048569485.1 Anomaloglossus baeobatrachus | reverse complement strand
GAGGGGACAGAGTTGCCGCCCTCCCGAGAGGACAGAGTTGCCACCCCCACGCACGCCCTCCCTATGGGACAGAGTTGCCGCCCCCCCGCGCGCCCTCCCGAGGGGACAGAGTTGCCGTTCCCCGCGCGCCCTCCCGAGGGGACAGAGTTGCCGCCCCCCCGCGCGCCCTCCCGAGGGGACAGAGTTGCCGCCCCCCGCGCGCCCTCCCGAGGGGACAGAGTTGCCGCCCCCCCGCGCGCACTCCCGAGGGGACAGAGTTGCCGCCCCCCCGCGAGCCCTCCCGAGGGGACAGAGTTGCCGACCCCCGCGCGCCATCCCGAGGGGACAGGGTTGCCGCCCCCCCGATTGGACAGAGTTGCCGCCCCCCGAGGGGAACGAGTTGCCACCCCCCCGCGCGCCCTCCGAGGGGACAGAGTTGCCGCCCCCCCGCGCGCCCTCCCGAGGGGACAGAGTTGCCGCCCCCCCGCGCGCCCCTCCCGAGGGGACACAGTTGCCGCCCCCCCGCGCGCCCTCCCGAGGGGACAGAGTTGCCGCCCCCCCTGCGCGCCCTCCCGAGGGGACAGAGTTGCCGCGCTCCGAGCGGACAGAGTTGCCGCCCCCCACGCGCGCCCTCCCTATGGAACAGAGTTGCCGCCCCCCCGCGCGCCCTCCCGAGGGGACAGAGTTGCCGCCCCCCCGCGCGCCCTCCCGAGGGGACAGAGTTGCCGCCACCCCGCGAGCCCTCCCGAGGGGACAGAGTTGCCGTCCCCCCGCGCGCCCTCCCGAGGGGACAGAGTTGCCGCCCCCCCGCGCGCCATCCCGAGGGGACAGAGTTGCCGCCCCCCCGAGGGGAAAGAGTTGCCCACCCCCCCGCGCGCCCTCCCGAGGGGACAGAGTTGCCGCCCCCCTGCGCGCCCTCCCGAGGGGACAGAGTTGCCGCCCCCCCGCGCGCCCTCCCGAGGGGACACAGTTGCCACCCCCCGCGCGCCCTTCCGAGGGGACAGAGTTGCCGCCCCCCCCGCGCGCCCTCCCGAGGGGACAGAGTTGCCGCCCCCCCTGCGCGCCCTCCCGAGGGGACAGAGTTGCCGCCCTCCCGAGCGGACAGAGTTGCCGCCCCCACTGCGCGCCCTCCCTATGGGACAGAGTTGCCGCCCCCCCGCGTGCCCTCCCGAGGGGACAGAGTTGCCGCCCCCCGCGCGCCCTCCCGAGGGGACAGAGTTGCCGCCCCCCCCGCGCGCCCTCCCGAGGTGACAGAGTTGCCGCACCCGCGCCCTCCCGAGGGGACAGAGTTGCCCGCCCCCCCCGCGCGCCCCTCCCGAGGGGACAGAGTTGCCGCCCCCCCCGCGAGCCCTCCCGAGGGGACAGAGTTTCCGCCCCCCCCGCGCGCCCTCTTGAGGGGACAGAGTTGCCGCCCCCCCGCGCGCCCTCCCGAGGGGACAGAGTTGCCACCCCCCGCGCGCCCTCCCGAGGGGACAGAGTTTCTGCCCCCCCGAGGGGACAGAGTTGCCGCCCCCCCCGAGGGGAAAGAGTTGCCGCCCCCCGCGCGCCCTCCCGAGGGGACAGAGTTGCCGCCCCCCGCGCGCCCTCCCGAGGGGACAGAGTTGCCGCCCCCCCCGCGCGCCCTCCCGAAGGGACAGAGTTGCCGCCCCCCCGCTCGCCTCCCGAGGGGACAGAGTTGCCGCCCCCCCCCGCGCGCCTTCCCGCGCGCCCCTCCCGAGGGGACAGAGTTTTGCACCCCCGCGCGCCCTCCCGAGGGGACAGAGTTGCCGCCCCCCCCGCGCGCCCTCCCGAGGGGACAGAGTTGCCGCCCTCACGAACGGACAGAGTTGCCGCCCCCCCGCGCACCCTCTCGAGGGGACAGAGTTGCCGCCCCCCCGCGCGCCCTCCCGAGGGGACAGAGTTGCCGCCCCCCCGCGCGCCCTTCCGAGGGGACAGAGTTGCCGCCCCCCCGCGCGCCCTCCCGAGGGGACAGAGTTGCCGCCCCCCCCGCGCGCCCTCCCGAGGGGACAGAGTTGCCGCCCCCCCGCGCGCCCTCCCGAGGGGACAGAGTTGCCGCCCCCCCGCGCGCCCTCCCGAAAGGAGAGAGTTGCCGCCCCCCTGCGCGCCCTCCCGAGGGGACAGATTTGCCGCCCCCCCCGCGCGCCCTCCCGAGGGGACAGAGATGCCGCCCCCCGCGCGCCCTCCCGAGGGGACAGAGTTGCCGCCCTCCCGAGCGGACAGAGTTGCCGCCCTCACACGCGCCCTCCCCGAGGGGGACAGAGTTGCGGCCCCCCCGCGCGCCCTCCCGAGGGAACAGAGTTGCCGCCCCCCTGCGCGCCCTCCTGAGGGGACAGAGTTGCCGCATTCCAGATCCCAATGCAAGTGCAGATGTGCATCAGCTGAATCCAGGTGATTGGGTGGTCGTGCGCAGACACGTGAGAAGGAGCCTAGATCCACGCTTTGATGGCCCATTCCAAGTCCAGCTGACCACATCCACCTCAGTGAAACTTGAGGGAAAACCCACCTGGATCCACGCCAGTCACTGTAAAAAGGTCACTCCACCGGCAGAATGACAGTTTTGCTAATTATCCTGCTAGGTGTAGCAGGGTTGCTGCAACAAACAAAGACACTGAGCGAACTTTTTAATACGGACTGGGATAATAAACTCATTCGCCACCATATTTCTCTTACTGAGGACATGGAGGGAGAAAAGCCAAAAGACTGTTGGATCTGCACACACAGTCCTATTTCTTCAAAGACTATGCCTTATTTAGCCTTACCTCTGGAACCACAGGAGGTGTTGGTACCAGACTGTATACACAATGAAACCTGGACTCAATCTAGATTTTTGGGAGAAGATGTACCTCGTGATGTATCTGCTACATTGACTATAGTTGGATGGGTCACTAAACCCTGGTTCCAGCTAAATATCACACGACCCGATGGATACTCGTGGTGGATGGAATACGATTCAGACATGGGCATAATTGCCAAAATAAAGACTAAGATTCCTCATTCGGGCCCCATTCCCCATGATGGATTATGGTTCAGTCTTCAATACAATGGTGTTGGAAATTGTGGAGAAGACAATAACTGTTTCTATATACATACACATGACTCAACCAAGGACAATGAGACAGTATATCAGAAGGGTATTGAGGGCTGTACATCATCATTTATTAGACGGACTTTTAGGAGGGAGCGGGGTAGCTGTATCTCGGGTATGACCGGAAAACAAATGAACAATACGTGGTGTGCTCATAAAGTCATGAAGGGGCTTCTGAATCTGCTTTATTGTGTACAAAGTCAAACTCACTTTTGTATTTTCCCAGAGGGAGTGTTTTGGTTTGTGGAATCGTGCTCACAAGTGGGTGAGCCCTGACATGAGAGGGGTTTGCACACTTGCCAGACTTACACCAGCCACTTTCATAGTCCCTCATAGTGAAGTAGATGTAGCAGCTGTCCAATTCATACCTTGTATAAACGAGCAGCAGATAATAAGCCCCGGCCAAATGGTAGGCCTCATGTAGTAGAATTGGGAAAAGCAAATAAGGTATTTAGTGCTATTTTCATACACCCTTTCTTAATGCAAATGTGGGACAAGCTAGTAGAGTCCACTGACTACCTGGATGATCAAATTTTTCGGGTTCTTGAGATTCTAAATGCTACCAATGCTATACAAAAACAATTAATTGTAGTCACTAACCAGCATACTATAGTACTAGACTTTGTGACAGCAAAAGACGGCGGAATGTGTCAAATAATTGGTCCTGCCTCTTGCCATTACATTGACCCTGCAGGCAACCTCCAGGTTAGAGCAGATATACAGAAAACAAGTGAACTTAGGGATAAATGGTTAAAAGAGCACGATGCCAACAAGGACTCCTGGTGGGGAAATACATTTTCTTTTATGAATCCAGCCAATTGGTTTAAGGGCATAGCAGGTTGGGTTTCTGGCATTATACAAACCTGTATGCAAATATTGTTGTTCTGTCTACTGCTTTATATAGCTGTAAAAACATTGATATATGCATTACCTAAACTAATGAATAATGTATGTTCTAAGAGTCCCCAGCATTGAACCCTCTGTAGTTTACTACGGACCCCAAATGGCCTCTGCTGACCGGGAGTAGGTGTCCACACTGAGGGTGGATGGGTGAAGTGGTAGGAAGACCCCTCATGGGTACTAGGCCCATGAGCCAGCAGCTCCTGTTTGGACGCCTACTGACCGTGTAGTGAAGGTTATACCATTTACAAAAGGGGGAAATTGATATAGAAGGGTTAATAGTTTCTCTATTTCTTCATTAAAGATTTATTGTTATTAGTAAGTATATCTGATGGTAGTTCATAGTCATGGAGCCTACGGAATAAGATACCGGCTCAAGGATTATTATGGTCTCTAAATGTTCTTCTAATCTTCTCCTTATCTCATATGCATGACTCTACATTTTTGTTTTGCTAAAACTTAAAGGTCATATGAACAACTGGTAAAGTTCAGCTAGAAGTTTTTTTTCTCTTTCTTTTGCAATATCACATTGATCTGTAAATGGTATAAATAAACTGTACTTTCCTTAAATAAACAGAAGAAATTGATCATGCTCACATGGATGCTGGTCTTTTCTCTCCGAGCGCTCGATCTTGATTAGGTCTGAAGAGGCCTAACTCAAGAGGACCTCGCTGGTGATCCCATAAGCTGACTTGTGACAAAACAGAACAGCTACAACAACCTTTAGTGAGCGCTGTCAGGCCCCTGTGTCTGAGGGATGGGGAAGACCCCTGAGCCCAATCACGGGGCCTCCACCTCACCCCCCGATACATGAGGACATGAATGACCAGAAGATCCTAGAACTCACCTACAAGATGATTGAGCTGCTGACTGGAGAGGTGACACTGCTGGGAATGCTGGGACATTATACAGTAACGCTATGAAGGGATCGGGGGGTGACGGTATCATTGTATTTGTCAGGTTCCTATAAGGTGTCAGGACGTCACCGTCTATTTCTCCATGGAGGAGTGGGAGTATTTAGAAGGACACACAGACCTGTACAAGGACGTCATGATGGAGGTTCCCCAGCCCCTCACATCACCAGGTAATAGACAGGACTAAATACACACGGCCTATAATTATCTGTATGTAAGGAATTAATTCAGTCCCTGTATATGTCTCCTCCAGTTCTATCCAGTAAGAGGACAACACCAGAGAGATGTCCCCGTCCTCTTCTCCCACAGGACTGTAAACAAGAAGATCCCGATGTTCCTCAGGATCATCAGGTAGATGGAGAGAAGGTGCCATGAAATCTCCTATGATGTGTAGACTGCTGTGAAGGACTTGTGCTCAGTCTTGTTTTATCCTCCAGTATTATATGTGTTATACTTGTGTAATGAGAACGGTGGAGATGGCAGGATTAGGAGAGATAAGAGCTTTGGTTCCTTTTAGTTCTCGTTCACACTTCAGTGTTGTCCATAAAATAACACAACATCTCGCCCTCAGACCATTGTTATTGGATGTAGCAGTGCAGATGGGGATTTTCTTTCTCACTGAATCTGCGTGTGAGAATAATCCCAGCATCCTCTAGGGCCTTCTGTAAATCGGAGGAGACTCGTCCATTCAGGTCTGTGTCTGCACAAACCATCAGATTCCCACCAGCTCCACCATACAGCAGACATTGTGTTACGGATACATTGCAGTTCTGTAATGGAGGAAGCTGTAAATGGTCTTGTAAATTATTAATAGCGGCTGTAAATACCGGATTGTATATGGATGACAAATAAGAAAAGACTTGTCCTAGTTTTCTGGATGAAGCTGTGATGATTCTTTATCCGGCCGTGTGATCCCGGCATTAGAGGCCGTTACATCCCGGGAGGAGAGGATTTATCTACAAAGTGTAAAATCTTTCCCTTCCCTGAATATTTCTGCCTCCGGTCACAGCCCATCTCCCGGTATAACGGGCTCCGCATCACAAAACTCACATCCAACTCATCAATTCTGTTGGGTTTTTCTAAGTCACTTTTTGTCTTCTCTTTATTATTTTTTCTTCGGCGCTCCATTGGGAGACCCAGACGATTGGGTGTATAGCTACTGCCTCCGGAGGCCACACAAAGCATTACACTAAAAAGTGTAAGGCCCCTCCCCTTCTGGCTATACACCCCCCGTGGGATCACGGGCTGCTCAGTTTTAGTGCTAAAGCAAGAAGGAGGAAAGCCAATAACTGTTTTAGTCAGCAGTAGCTGCTGACTATATCGGATGGAAGAAAAGAGGGCCCATATAGGGCTCCCAGCATGCTCCCTTCTCACCCCATTCCTTTTGGCGGTGTTTGTTAAGGTTGAGGTACCCATTGTGGGTACGGAGGCTGGAGCCCACATGCTGCTTTCCTTCCCCATCCCCCTGAGGGGCTCTGAGGAAGTGGGATCTTACCGGCCCCCAAGCCCTGAGGCCGGGCTCCATCCACAGACCCATAGAACCTGCTGGATACGGAGCTGGGTACCGTTCAGGGACAAGGCCCTGCAACATTCAGGTACTCTGTGTCCCCGTTCAGACAGGCACAGGCACACTCCAGACTTGCTGGGTGTGCTAGTGCGCCGGGGACAGTAGCGCTGGGGTCGTGTCACTGCAGCTTAACTGAGTGACTTTATGGTTGGGAACTACCGCGCCGACCGCCCCTAGAGCGGCGGCGCGGCTGAGACTTGTGGTGCGCCGGGGACTTAGCGCCGACCGTGCTTTTACGACGGCGGCGCTTATAAATTTAGTCCCCGGCTTTTGCGGCCTAGCTCCGCTTCGTTCCCGCCCCCACCCTGTCAATCAGGGAAGGGGAGAGACGCTGTGCAATAGGCAGCGCCGAGGGCTGGAGCCTTATTTACATGCTCCAGCCCTCTCACTGGGCACAGTGGGACGCATGTTTCCCGCACTTTGTCTGTATACGCCCAGGGCCCGCCCCTCTCCACAGGACGCCGGCAGCCATTCCTGCATGCAGTCTGGCTGGAGAACGGACACAGGCTCTGGGAGACCCAGACAAGGGATTTTGGCGACCACACACCCGCTTTTCAGCGGGCGGTAAGCGGCACATATGTGCTGGCCCCACTAGTGCCACAGTGTTGTTATTGGTGTACTTTTACTGTGCCATATATATATATATATATACATATTGCACTGCGGTCGCTTCTTGGCTTATACCCTATACTGCTTTAAGGAGACAACAACATGTCATCCGCAAAACGCAAGGGTGCCAAGGCACGGGCTGTATACGAGGCGTGTACCGCATGTGGGGCTGATCTACCGGCAGGTTCCAAGGACCCCCATTGTGTGCAATGTTCGATCCCTGTGCCGCTTCGGCAGCCGGAGTCTATGATAGTAGTGACCCAGGCAGAGACACCGGTGAACCCTGCCCCGGTGACGGGGACAGAGTTTGCAGTTTTCGCTGATAAGATGTCTGTGACTATGACAAAGATACTGGAAACCTTGCAGTCCAGGCCAGTTACCCAGACCATGGACACTGCTGAGTCAATGCTCCCTGGTCCCCCTCAGTTGGAACTTATCCGTGCTCCAAGGGGGTCCCTGGCATCACAGGCTGATGGCTCTGACTCGGATGACAGTCCCAGGCAGCCTAAACAAGCTCGCTGGGAGAGACCCTCCACGTCATCACGCTGGTCAGGGTCTCAGCGAGAAGAGTCTCTGTATGATGAGACAGAGGGGGGTGATCAGGAGTCCAATCCTGAGACCGCACTCAATCTGGATACGCCTGATGGTGACGCCATGGTAAATGACCTTATAGCGGCCATCAATAGGCTGTTGGATATTTCTCCCCCAGCCCCTTCAGCAGAGGAGGCAGCTGCACAGCAGGAGAAGTTCCATTTCAGATATCCAAAGCGTAAATTGAGTACTTTTCTGGACCACTCTGACTTCAGAGAATCAGTGCAGAAACACCATACTTATCCAGACAAGCGTTTCTCCAAACGTCTTAAGGATACACGTTATCCCTTTCCCCCTGACGTGGTCAAACGCTGGACCCAGTGTCCAAAGGTGGATCCCCCAATCTCCAGGCTTGCGGCTAGATCCATAGTTGCAGTGGAAGATGGGGCTTCACTTAAAGATCCCAATGACAGACAGATGGACCTTTGGTTGAAATCTGTCTATGAAGCTATCGGCGCGTCGTTTGCTCCTGCATTCGCGGCCGTGTGGGCACTCCAAGCTATTTCAGCTGGTCTGGCACAGGTGGACTCTATCTTACGTCCAGCAGTGCCGCAAGTGGCGTCCTTGACGACGCAAATGTCTGCGTTTGCGACCTACGCTATCAATGCAGTCCTGGACTCTACGAGCCGGACCTCAATGGCGTCCGCCAACTCTGTAGTTTTGCGCAGAGCCTTGTGGTTAAAGGAATGGAACGCAGATTCTGCTTCCAAAAAATGTTTAACCAGCTTGCCATTATCTGGAGACAGACTGTTTGGTGAGCAATTGGCTGAGATCATTAAACAGTCCAAGGGTAAGGACTCTTCCTTACCCCAGCCCAGATCAAGCAAACCTCAACAGAGGAGGGGACAGTCGAGGTTTCGGTCCTTTCGAGGCTCGGGCAGGGCCCAATTCTCCTCGTCCAAAGGGACTCAGAAGGACCAAAGGAACTCAGATTCCTGGCGGGCTCAATCACGCCCAAAGAAAGCAACCGGAGGAACCGCTTCCAAGGCGGCTGCCTCATGACTTTCGGCCTCCTCTCTCCGCATCCTCGGTCGGGGGCAGGCTCTCCCGCTTTTGCGACATTTGGCTGCCACAGGTCAAGGACCGGTGGGTAACAGACATTTTGTCTCACGGGTACAGGATAGAGTTCAGTTCTCGTCCTCCGCCTCGGTTCTTCAGAACTTCCCCACATCCCGACCGAGCAGATGCCCTTCTGCAGGCGGTGGGCTCACTAAGAGCAGAAGGAGTGGTGGTCCCTGTTCCTCTTCAGGAACAAGGGCAAGGTTTTTACTCCAATCTCTTCGTGGTTCCAAAAAAGGACGGCTCTTTCCGTCCTGTTCTGGACCTAAAACTGCTCAACAAGCATGTGAAAACCAGGCGGTTCCGGATGGAATCCCTCCGCTCCGTCATTGCCTCAATGTCCCAAGGAGATTTCCTAGCATCAATAGACATCAAAGATGCTTATCTCCACGTGCCGATTGCTCCAGAGCACCAGCGTTTTCTACGCTTCGTGATAGGAGACGACCATCTTCAGTTCGTAGCTCTGCCATTTGGTCTGGCGACAGCCCCACGGGTTTTCACCAAGGTCATGGCGGCACTGGTAGCAGTCTTGCACTCTCAGGGACACTCGGTGATCCCGTACTTAGACGATCTTCTGGTCAAGGCACCTTCTCAAGAGGCATGCCAACTCAGCCTGACTGTTGCGCTGGAGACTCTCCAGACTTTCGGGTGGATCATCAACTTTTCAAAGTCAAATCTGTCACCGACCCAATCACTAACGTATCTTGGCATGGAGTTTCATACTCTCTCAGCGATAGTGAAGCTTCCGCTGGACAAGCAGCGTTCACTACAGACAGGGGTGCAGTCTCTCCTTCACGGTCAGTCGCACTCCTTAAGACGCCTCATGCACTTCCTAGGGAAGATGGTGGCGGCAATGGAGGCAGTCCCGTTTGCACAGTTTCATCTGCGCCCACTTCAATGGGACATTCTCCGCCAATGGGACGGGAAGTCAACGTCCCTGGACAGGAAAGTCTCTCTTTCCCAGTCGGCCAAGGATTCCCTGCAGTAGTGGCTTCTTCCCACCTCATTATCACAGGGAAGGTCCTTCCTACCCCCATCCTGGGCAGTGGTCACGACAGACGCGAGCCTGTCAGGGTGGGGAGCAGTTTTTCTCCACCACAGAGCTCAGGGTACGTGGACTCAGCAGGAGTCCACCCTTCAGATCAATGTTCTGGAAATCAGGGCAGTGTATCTTGCCCTACTAGCCTTCCAGCAGTGGCTGGAAGGAAAGCAGATCCGAATTCAGTCGGACAATTCCACAGCGGTGGCATACATCAACCACCAAGGAGGGACACGCAGTCGGCAAGCCTTCCAGGAAGTCCGGCGGATTCTGATGTGGGTGGAGGACAGAGCATCCACCATATCCGCAGTTCACATCCCGGGCGTAGAAAACTGGGAAGCAGACTTCCTCAGTCGCCAGGGCATGGACGCAGGGGAATGGTCCCTTCACCCGGACGTGTTTCAGGAAATCTGTCGCCGCTGGGGGGTGCCGGACGTCGACCTAATGGCGTCTCGGCACAACAACAAAGTTCCGGCCTTCATGGCGCGGTCTCGCGATCAAAGAGCTCTAGCGGCAGACGCCCTAGTGCAAGATTGGTCGCAGTTCCGGCTCCCTTATGTGTTTCCACCTCTGGCACTCTTGCCCAGAGTGCTACGCAAGATAAGATCCGATTGCAGCCGCGTCATACTCGTCGCCCCAGACTGGCCGAGGAGGTCGTGGTACCCGGATCTGTGGCATCTCACGGTCGGCCGACCGTGGGCACTACCAGGCCGGCCAGACCTACTGTCCCAAGGGCCGTTTTTCCATCTGAATTCTGCGGCCCTGAACCTGACTGTGTGGCCATTGAGTCCTGGATCCTAGCGTCCTCAGGATTATCCCAAGGGGTTGTTGCCACCATGAGACAGGCTAGGAAGCCCACGTCTGCTAAGATCTACCACAGAACGTGGAAGATATTCTTATCCTGGTGCTCGGCTCAGGGAGTGTCTCCCTGGCCATTTGCATTGCCTACTTTTCTTTCTTTCCTGCAATCTGGGTTAGAAAAGGGCTTGTCGCTCGGCTCCCTGAAAGGGCAAGTCTCGGCGCTATCCGTGTTTTTTCAGAAGCGTCTAGCACAACTTCCTAAGGTGCGCACGTTCCTGCAGGGGGTTTGTCATATCGCTGCCCCGTACAAGCGGCCGTTAGATCCATGGGATCTCAACAGGGTACTAGTTGCTCTCCAGAAGCCGCCCTTCGAGCCTCTGAGGGATGTTTCACTTTCTCGACTATCACAGAAAGTGGCCTTTCTGGTAGCGATCACGTCTCTTCGGAGAGTGTCTGAGCTAGCAGCGCTGTCATCTAAGGCTCCCTTCCTGGTATTCCACCAGGACAAGGTAGTGCTGCGCCCCATTCAGGAGTTTCTCCCTAAGGTGGTATCCTCGTTTCATCTTAATCAGGATATCTTCTTACCATCCTTTTGTCCTCATCCGGTTCATCGGTATGAAAAGGATTTACATTTGTTGGATCTGGTGAGAGCACTCAGAATCTACATTTCCCGCACGGCGCCTCTGCGCCGCTCGGATGCACTCTTTGTCCTTGTCGCTGGTAAGCGCAAAGGGTCGCAGGCTTCCAAATCCACCCTGGCTCGATGGATCAAAGAACCAATTCTTGAAGCCTACCGTTCTGCTGGGCTTCCGGTTCCATCAGGGCTGAAGGCCCATTCTACCAGAGCCGTGGGTGCGTCCTGGGCATTACGACACCAGGCCACGGCTCAACAGGTGTGCCAGGCAGCTACCTGGTCGAGTTTGCACACTTTCACCAAACATTATCAGGTGCATACCTATGCTTCGGCGGACGCCAGCCTAGGTAGAAGAGTCCTGCAGGCGGCAGTTGCCTCCCCGTAGGGGAGGGCTGTCTTTGCAGCTCTAACATGAGGTATTTCTTTACCCACCCAGGGACTGCTTTTGGACGTCCCAATCGTCTGGGTCTCCCAATGGAGCGCCGAAGAAGAAGGGAATTTTGTTACTTACCGTAAATTCCTTTTCTTCTAGCTCCTATTGGGAGACCCAGCACCCGCCCTGTTTCCTTCGGGATTTTTGTTTTTTTCGGGTACACATGTTGTTCATGTTGAACGGTTTTCAGTTTTCCGATGTTACTTCGGAGTGAATTTGTTTAAACCAGTTATTGGCTTTCCTCCTTCTTGCTTTAGCACTAAAACTGAGCAGCCCGTGATCCCACGGGGGGTGTATAGCCAGAAGGGGAGGGGCCTTACACTTTTTAGTGTAATGCTTTGTGTGGCCTCCGGAGGCAGTAGCTATACACCCAATCGTCTGGGTCTCCCAATAGGAGCTAGAAGAAAAGGAATTTACGGTAAGTAACAAAATTCCCTTCTTTGTTCCAAATTCTTCAAAATGGTGCAAGAAAAACTATTCACACCCGGTGAACTTTTCCACATTTTTTTCACATTACAGCCACAAAAAAAATTGATTTTATTGGTTTTTTTATGTGATAACACAAAGTAGCCAACATTTGTGAAGTATTAAGGAAATTATCAATGAATTTCTAAATATTTTAAGAAATTTAACTCTGAAAATTGTGATGTGCATTAGTATTCAGCCCCCTGAGTGAGTACTTTACAGGCGCTTCTTTCACTACAATTGCTGCTGACAGTCTTTTGGGGGATGCGTCTACCAACTTTGCACATCTAGAGGTGACATTTTTGCCCCTTCTCCTTTATAAAACAGCTCTATCTCAGGTAAATTGAATGAAGGCGTCTGTGAAGAAATTTTCAATTCTTATGTTTTGCTTTTTATTAATGTTCAGTCTTCTATATAGGCCAAATCTGTGGAGTTTATGACTTATAATTGTCCTGTGGACAGATTCTCCCCCTGAGCTCTGGATCTCTCCTGCTTTTCCACTGACCATAGGCCTCTTGGCTGCTTCTCTGTAATTAGTGATCTCTTTGCTTGAGACGTCAGTGTAGGTGGACGGCCATGTCTTTGTAGTTGTGCTATATGTGACAACTCCGCATCTGGAGATTTGTGTGAAGGGTGAACTGTTCTTAATTAGGCTAGACGTAATGTTCCTTTGATTGGCAAATTAAAAGAAGTTAGCCATTGTTTCATGTCACATAAGGATAAGGCTGCACATCAAAATTAGATAATAGTATAATGCTATAAGCATACCGAAAAACATTGAAGCATACAATGAAAAATGCCACTTGCTAACTTGAAAGTGTGAATAATAAAATGCATACCTGCCATGAATATTAGGAAAAAGGAGATATTTAGCAATCGCATTGATCAATGTAACTGAGCCGCAAAACCTCGTCAAGGTATATCTCTATATTGGGGTCCCTAGCTCTGTGACCCTAACTGTGTGTCATCTCATGGCAATTAAAAACTGCTATGGGTGGAGAGGGGTAACTAAGGACTTTCTTATATAGGAGATGGAAAAAACATGTCTGAAAGGGGCGGAGCTGTGTTCACATTCAGAAAAAAACTTCATACTAAAGTTAGCATCTCTGACTACATCAATCAGAGGAAAATGATTCATTCGGATTGAACTGAACAAATGAGAGAACGGCCATTTTCCACCAATCTTGTAAGACACAATACCCTAAAATGAGAACTGAGGGGTTTAAAAAGGGCTTTGCTCCTGTCACCATATTCATTCTGCAGGACTTCAGGCTAGGATCCACGGTTTCAACTTGAGGATCACAGATGTGCATCACTGCTCAATGCTGAAGCCACAAATTTGCTTTGAGACCCAGGTTAGGAGAATTCAGTGGCCTGGCTACATATCTTGCTGTGCTCAGTCATCTTTCTAAGCTTGCCGCTATCTCCTCTCGGTGGGTGCTCGTCAAAAGTGGGGTGCTGCTGGCTGGGATAATTGGCCCAGGAAGCCCCGAAGTCGCAAAGATTCTAATCCCATGCGAGACAATGGATGAGTGAGACTCTGTCGCTTGTATCATCTTGTGTTGTTGATGGGAATGTATGATACGTGTTTGCCTGTTGGTGAACCAATAATGTCTTACCAAAGTGTGGTTCCCTCACCCTGTGTTGTTGGAATAGTGTCCTGACCACAAGGAAGGAGTGCGGGTTTTCAGTGGGATGAGCCCTGGTCCGAGCGGTCTCTCCTAGACAGCTAGGCCGGCAGACGACCGTACCCACTGACCCTCGTGTCTCCACACTATACTCCTGCCATTTTTGGATGATCGATTGAAAAGTGGTTAGTGAGATGTTCAGAGCGTTCACCATTTTTTTAATAACTGAACCCTGCTTTACTCTTGTCCACAACTTTATCCCTGACCTGTCTGGTGGGTTCCTTGGTTTTCAAGATGCTGTTTGATCCCTAATGTTCTCAAACAAAACTCCTGAAGCCTTCACAAAACGGCTGTAGTTATACTGAGAATAAATGATACAGGTGACTCAATTTACTAATTATGTGACTTCTGGAAGCAATTGGTCACTCAGGGGCATCATACTACAAGGGGCTTAATATAAATGCACCTCACAATATTAAGATTTATATTTTTAAATATGTATAAAACTATCTATCATTTCATTTACACTTTACAAATATTTGTTACTTAATGCTGGTATATCACATAAAATACATTTACGTTTGTGGCAGGGCTGTGGAGTCGGTAAGCCAAACCTCCGACTTTTCAATTTCCCTTGCACCGACTCCACGACTCCGACATATATTGCTTATAGTTAAGTGAAAAATTTATTGTAGTACAATGTGAAGATAAGACATCAAATTATTTTTATGATACAATAATCAAGATATTTAGAACATAAAATGTATTTATTGGAATACAACTTTAGAACACAAAAACTGTAATAAATTGTAAATATGTTATACAATAAGTAATATTCAATAGATTAGATATATATATATATATATCTAATGTGTGTGTATGTATGTATGTATGTATGTATGTATGTATATATACACAGTTAGGTCCAGAAATATTTGGACAGTGACACAAGTTTCGTTATTTTAGCTGTTTACAAAAACATGTTCAGAAATACAATTATATATATAATATGGGCTGAAAGTGCACACTCCCAGCTGCAATATGAGAGTTTTCACATCCAAATCGGAGAAAGGGTTTAGGAATCATAGCTCTGTAATGCATAGCCTCCTCTTTTTCAAGGGACCAAAAGTAATTGGACAAGGGACTCTAAGGGCTGCAATTAACTCTGAAGGCGTCTCCCTCGTTAACCTGTAATCAATGAAGTAGTTAAAAGGTCTGGGCTTGATTACAGGTGTGTGTGGTTTTGCATTTGGAAGCTGTTGCTGTGACCAGACAACATGCGGTCTAAGGAACTCTCAATTGAGGTGAAGCAGAACATCCTGAGGCTGAAAAAAAAGAAAAAATCCATCAGAGAGATAGCAGACATGCTTGGAGTAGCAAAATCAACAGTCGGGTACATTCTGAGAAAAAAGGAATTGACTGGTGAGCTTGGGAACTCAAAAAGACCTGGGCGTCCACGGATGACAACAGTGGTGGATGATCGCCGCATACTTTCTTTGGTGAAGAAGAACCCGTTCACAACATCAACTGAAGTCCAGAACACTCTCAGTGAAGTAGGTGTATCTGTCTAAGTCAACAGTAAAGAGAAGACTCCATGAAAGTAAATACAAAGGGTTCACATCTAGATGCAAACCATTCATCAATTCCAAAAATAGACAGGCCAGAGTTAAATTTGCTGAAAAACACCTCATGAAGCCAGCTCAGTTCTGGAAAAGTATTCTATGGACAGATGAGACCAAGATCAACCTGTACCAAAATGATGGGAAGAAAAAAGTTTGGAGAAGAAAGGGAACGGCACATGATCCAAGGCACACCACATCCTCTGTAAAACATGGTGGAGGAAACGTGATGGCATGGGCATGCATGGCTTTCAATGGCACTGGGTCACTTGTGTTTATTGATGACATAACAGCAGACAAGAGTAGCCGGATGAATTCTGAAGTGTACCGGGATATACTTTCAGCCCAGATTCAGCCAAATGCCGCAAAGTTGATCGGACGGCGCTTCATAGTACAGATGGACAATGACCCCAAGCATACAGCCAAAGCTACCCAGGAGTTCATGAGTGCAAAAAAGTGGAACATTCTGCAATGGCCAAGTCAATCACCAGATCTTAACCCAATTGAGCATGCATTTCACTTGCTCAAATCCAGACTTAAGACGGAAAGACCCACAAACAAGCAAGACCTGAAGGCTGCGGCTGTAAAGGCCTGGCAAAGCATTAAGAAGGAGGAAACCCAGCGTTTGGTGATGTCCATGGGTTCCAGACTTAAGGCAGTGATTGCCTCCAAAGGATTCGCAACAAAATATTGAAAATAACATTTTTTTTTTTTGGGGTTTGGTTTATTTGTCCAATTACTTTTGACCTCCTAAAATGTGGAGTGTTTGTAAAGAAATGTGTACAATTCCTACAATTTCTATCAGATATTTTTGTTCAAACCTTCAAATTAAACGTTACAATCTGCACTTGAATTCTGTTGTAGAGGTTTCATTTCAAATCCAATGTGGTGGCATGCAGAGCCCAACTCGCGAAAATTGTGTCACTGTCCAAATATTTCTGGACCTAACTGTATATATGTATGTGTGTGTGTGTGTGTGTATATATATATATGTGTGTGTGTGTGTGTGTGTGTGTGTGTGTGTGTGTGTGTGTGTAATATATATATATATATATATATATATATATATATAATGTGTATATATATATATATATATTACATATTTACAATTTTACAGTTTTTTGTATTCTAAAGTTGTATTCCAATAAATATATTTAATCATAAAAATGATTAAATGTCTGATGTTCACATTGTACTACAATACATTTTTCACTTAAATATAAGCAATATACTAAATGTTAATATTTAGTATGTTTTTGTTGAAAACTGTTTTTTGCCACTTTTATAGTGTATTACATAGTGTTATATATGACACACAATATATACTGTATATATAACACTATGTAATACACTATAAAAGTGGCAAAAAACAGTTTTCAACAAAAACATACTAAATAACATTTGTGCAGTCTATGAATTTGTTCTAAGAAATAGAATTGCTTCCATCAGATCCTCCTTCGCAGATGACCTCAAATCTGACCTAATAATTTTAAGGCTAGAGAACAACCTCTCTACTTTTGGGTTGGAGGCAAAGCAGTAACCACATGGGCAACATCTCTAACAATTTCTGGGTATAAAGGAATTGCCTCATGCACGGTCAGTTTTGATGAATGGTTGAATTTTTCTATTTCTTTGAGAGCAAGTGAAAAATGTTACTGAAATCTGGTCAATCTGTTGCTATAGGAGACGGAGTGAAATCTTTTTCCTTGCGGCAATGCTTTGCCTGCTCCATGTCATCCAAATGCTTGTCAAAGTTAAACTCCTTATCTGGTGAGGATGAAGATATGGCAGCAGTAGCACTGTCAGGACCCAAGTCCTCTTGCACCTGGCAGTCCTGTAGCCGCTCATCCTAACTGCTACCTCAGTCAGAGCTTCTTTTCCTTTAGTAAGGTGTTGATCATCAAGAACTATATGATGACTTGGGTCCACATAAACAGCTGCCAGAAGAATTTTATTTTCTAATAGCTGTGTTTCTCTCCGTTTCATTGAAGCAGAAATGCCATCTGCGATTAAACCTCCTCTTTTGGATAGGCAAAATAGCAAGTTCTTCCACTCCCTTATAAAAATGCCAGGAGTTAAATCCTCAGCTTGTAATTTTTTAGTCACGGTAAATGGGTGATTAAGCAACTTCTTCAATTCCTGTGTCCATTGACCTTCATTTAATGTTACTTGAGAGTTCACCATATCTATAAGAAATGATTTTAGTTCAAGCAATCGCTCAGTCATTAAATAAGTGCTGCCTCACCGAGTGGCTTGATCAACAATTGCCCCTTTCCCAGCACATTTCTTCAAGATGGAATCAATTTTAAGGGTTCTGGCGGCAATAACCAACTTCCTCACTTTTCCAAATAGGTTTCCAGCATTTCGCCGGATTTGGTGCACGCCAGTACAGTGCGATACAGTACAGTGACAGCGCCACAACGTCTGGGTCACATGCTCCGGTCACATGAAAGCATGTGACCGTCGTTTGTCACGCTGCCACTGTACTGTATACACTGTACTGGAGTGCGCCGCATCTGCCAAACCGGCGAAAAGACGGATGTGTGAAACCGGGGTCTCTCTTGCAGACTATCTCTTATTGCCAGCTGCAGCGTGTGCACAACACAGCGCATGTGATGAATATGAAAGTGTTTTGAAGCAGCTTCATCAAGATCATCTAATCCTAAAGAATCATTTTGCTGTTCTTCTGTTTGTTTGTTCCTCAGTTACATGAACAGCGCTGTGGCTCCATCTCACACATACTGAATCCTACATTTTCTTCTAGCTGTTGTTCATTACTCTCATTCATCAGTGTAATTGTACTTATCATGTTTGAAGCATTGTTCGTTACAATAGCAAGAACCTGTTCTTTTTTTGAGTTCGTAATCTTGCAGACCTTTTTCCACTAAGGCCTGGAGAAACTGGCCGGTGTGATGAGCTTTACCATCTTTTACTGCCAGTGTCTTGCTAACAACTTCTTTCTTGTCACAAACATATTGAACATTGATGGCAAAATAATGCAGTGAAATGCAGGGACTCTGGGCATCCCAGCAAAGGCAATGGGTGAAAAGATAGGACATTCAGACAAATCGTTTTGTGAGGATCCTCACAAAGAATGAGCAGTCAATTTGTGGCAGTTTTCTAATCTGCTTTTGCTATTGAAAGCATTATTTATGAGCTCAAAAACCTTTCAGGTGATGCAGTTTTATAAAAAGCTGATCTGCTTTTGCAGCTGAAAAACGTATCCTCAAAAAAACGCTGTGTGTGACTGTAGCCTTAGATCAGGAATAGAACAGCCATTTATTTCAAATCTGTTTTATTATTAAGTTTATAAATCAAGCATACATCTTGAACATTTATAAAGATTATAAAACATAAACAGTGATCTCTCAGTTTCGGAATGACAAAAATAACATCACATTGTAGATTTCATTGGAACTCTATAAGCTATCCTTATGCTAACACTCCATGACAAACCATACACTAGAAATCAGAGTTCCAGCTAAACATGTCTTCCTGATAATTGACAAGACCACTCTCAGCATAAAACAATCCCCTTTTAAGTTATTGAATAAACATTTAAGAAAAAGTAGAAAACTAGAAGAAAAAAAACCGATATAAGCTTAGAAAAGAAGGAATCAAATAGAGTGAAGAAAGTAGGGTAAAGAGGGGGTGGGGGAAAAAAGTGTGTGGGGAGAGGGGAAGACAAGGTATGTCACCATTTCTCATCCCAAATAACCTGCCAGACTCACCGTGAACTCAAGAGACTCCATGAACGTAATCCACGGTCCCCACACTGTGATAAATTTTTCCGTGAGCCCATTAAGTTCAGCTGTGAGTTCCTCCATTCTCTGGAGGTTTGCCATCTCCTCTACCCAGTCAGCTAACGTGGGGCATCTAGTCTGTTTCCAGTATCTGGAAGTAATTATACGGGCTGCTGCTAAACAAAATCGCAGCAGGTCCCTCTTTTGTGACTTGAATGAACCTGGGAGGATAGAGAGCAGGGCCACCTGGGGCGATCTCTCCACCTCACCCCCACTCATCTTTTTATACAGAGAAAACACTGAGTCCCAGAATGGTTGCAATTTAGCACAGCTCCACCATATATGTAACATAGACCCTTTTTCTGTACCACATCTCCAGCACATGTCGGACACTGAGGGAAAGATAGCATGCAATTTGGTCGGGTATTGGTACCACCTTGTGAGAATTTTATAGTTTTTCTCTTGGGCGGCACAAGCCAGAGAAAGTTTGTGGGTCCACAGAAACGCCCTGCTCCATCTGTCCTCCGAAATGTCCTCTCCCAGGTCCTCTCCCCATCTATAGACAAATTTGGGTTTGTCCGACATGTCTCTCTGGTTCAGCATTTTATAAATAAGAGAGATGACATGCCCAGGTGACGAACCCTGCAAGAACAATTTCTCAAATGGAGTAGGGGGGGTCCTCAACTTCCTCTCCCTGTCCTGGTTGGATAGAAATGATTTCAGCTGCATATATTCTATCCAGGAAACCTCTCTCCCTGTGGCCCGTAGAGATGCATAAGGGGGCAGGGTATTTCCCTGGAGCACATGAAAAAAACGAGTTTCCTCCACCCGAGCATATCCCAGAAATTTATTGGAATGAAGCCCCGGAGGGAACTCCTGGTTGCCAAAGAGGGGGGTAAGTGGACCCCTCCCCTGTGAGAGAGAACCCCTCTTAACCTCACCGTCCCACGTCCCCATCACTGTCCAAATAAACTCCATTCCCTTCTCTATCTGTGACCTACTCTCCTTTCCCATCCATGATAGGAAGTGCAAAGGGACTCCGAATCCGTCCTGTTCGATCGCGACCCATTGTTTCGAGTTCCTATGGAAGTGCCAATCCATTATCCTCGTTAGAATAGTTGCCCTGTAGTATAACTGGAAATTTGGGAGCCCTGCCCCTCCATTATTTTTGTGTCTGGTAAGAGTTTTTATGCTTGTCCGAGGTCTCCCATTCCCCCAAACGAACCTTGACAAAGCTGTCCGAATTTTGGAAAAGTAACTCCCCGGCAGCTGAATAGGTACCGTTTGGAACAAGAAAAGAAACCTAGGAAGAACATCCATTTTAATAGCGTTGATACGCCCAAACCACGATATTCTTTTTTTGTCGTACTTCTTTAAATCCCTAATTGTCCTCTCTAACAGGGGTAGAAAATTATGATGCATAATTTTTGTTGGATCCCGAGGTACAACTACCCCCAGATATTTTATAGCTGACGGTTGCCACTTAAAGGGAAAATTTTGGGTTGTACGGGCTAGATCTTCCGCCGACAGGGTCACATTCATAGCCTCTGATTTAGAGAAGTTCACTTTAAAATTAAGTTACCAAACTCCTCGAACTCTTTGAGCAAAGACGAGAAGGATATGTGTGGCTGGGAAATAAACATGAGAAGGTCGTCAGCAAATAAAGCTAACTTGCGATTCCCTCCCCCGGCCTCGATCCCATGGATACTAGCATTATTTCTTATGGCGACCGCGAGATGCTCCATGACAATGACGTAGAGCAGAGGTGACAATGGACATCCTTGCCTTGTTCCATTGTGGACCTGAAACGATGACGACAGAAACCCATCTGTCCTAACTTTTGCTGAGGGTCTCGAATAAAGGGACACAATCCTATCTAAAAAATTTTTTGCCCAAACCCACCTGCTTTAGAGCGGCCATCATGAAATTCCAACTGACCCGGTCAAAGGCCTTCTCCGCATCCACTGAGAGTAAACACATGGGAAGAGAATGAGCCCTCGACCGGGTCATCAGGAGGAACAGTTTGTTGGTATTGTCACGCGCCTCCCGACCTTGTACGAACCCCACTTGATCTGTGTGTATTATCCCGGGCAAGGAAGGAGCAAGTCTGTTGGCTAAGGCTTTGGAAAAAAGTTTTAGGTCTATATTGATCAGTGAAATGGGTCTGTAATTTGTAACTAACATGTGATCCTTCCCCGGTTTGGGGATAACACATATATGGGCTTCGAGAGATTGCGCCACCCATTGGGAATTTTCTGAGATGGAATTAAATACTTTAGTCAAGAACGGGGATAGCTGAGTTTGGAATATTTTATAAAATTTAGGGGTGAACCCATCTTGACCCGGACTTTTGCCTGAGGGAGATTCTTTAATGATAGATGCCACTTCTGCTTCTGTAAAGTCCGTCTCTAAATTTTCAACCTCAGCGCTGGGTATAACCGGTAGGGCCGTTCTGGATACATAGTCGTTTATTTTATTTTCTAATTTGTCATGTGGCATGTCTCCAAATTTGCCCTTTATGTTATATAGGTCTCTATAATACTTTTGGAACTGTTCCGCGATGAGAGTTGGGTTCTGAGTCGAAGAGCCGTCTGCTTGTTTAATCATGGGAATGTGGCTGGGGTCTCCCCTAGGGTGTAGAATCCTAGCTAGTGGTCTACCACATTTATCTGCATACTCATAGAGGAATCTTTTTATTCTAGTCCTATGTCGCTCATACTGTCGGTCGAGAATCGATTTAAGCTCCTCTCTATTTTTGACTAGCTCCGCCAGTGTCAAAGGTGATAATGTCTTCTTATGGGCCCTTTCCAGATCTGAAATATTCTGAAGTAGGGACAAAATGGTTTGGGCTCTCTCTCTCTTAAGCCGAGCCCCATGTTTGATCAAAACCCCTCTCAACACACATTTAAGTGCCTCCCACTGCACGGGAAGGGCTGTGGGGTCTTCTGAGTGTATTTCTAAAAATTCATCAATCGTGTTCTGTAGATCCTTCATGCACCCCTGATCCCCAAGCAGACTATCGTTCAGCCGCCAAGACCACGGCCTCCCTGCCCCATCTGGGATAGTAAGGCTCAGGAATATAGGAGCGTGGTCAGACCAGGATATACTGCCTATAGAGGCCTGTATCTGCCAAGTCAGAGCCTTTTGGCTCACAAGAAACAGGTCTACGCGGCTGTACGAGGAGTGAGCCGGGGAGAAGTAGGTGTAGTCACGCTCCACTGGGTGTAACGTTCTCCACACATCTACCAATCGAAGCTCTTGTATTGAGCGTTTAACTTTTGTTAGCTTTCTGAGAGAGAGAAAATTGTGTCCCGAAGTTGTATCTACCTTAGGGTCCAAAGTGAAGTTTAAATCGCCACCCACGATCACGGTCCCTTCTGCGAATTCATCCAATGATGACAGGAGAGAGGAGCAGGACGTCGCCGGATCTCTGTTTGGTAAATACCAATTGACAATGGTAAAGATAGATGAATACATTAATTTTCAGAAAAATGAATCTTCCCTCAGTGTCCACTCTCGTGTCCAGAACC
Source organism: Anomaloglossus baeobatrachus (assembly GCF_048569485.1). Lineage (NCBI taxonomy): Eukaryota > Metazoa > Chordata > Amphibia > Anura > Aromobatidae > Anomaloglossus > Anomaloglossus baeobatrachus. The sequence goes on along the minus strand of NW_027441784.1, from coordinate 2,200,820 downwards.
GTGTGCACCAGGGCTTTATGGATGCCTATAGACACCCCTTTTGATTTTGACTCTGGGTTGGTGCTATGGACCCATTTGGTGTAATATCTGTCTTTAAAGTTAGGGAGGTGACCAGTTTTGAAATGTGTTTCCTGAATCAATAATATATGGACTCGTTTCTTATGCATGTCAAAGAATACCTGAGACCGTTTTTGCGGGACATTGAGGCCCCTCACATTCAATGAGCCAAAGGTAATCTGCGTCATTCTGAGGAGGAGGAACGGTGAGGAACCGGGAAGTAGGGTCAGAGGATGGGGATGGGAAGAGAGGTGTGGGTGGAGAGAATAGAAAAGGTTAGGAGAGGGGGGGAGAAAAAAAAAAAAAAAAAGAGGGGGGGGGGGGGGTAGAAGGATTAAGTATATGAAGGAAACTACAAACAAAGAGAGAGTACCGTAGGCAAAAAGGTCAAAGCACCTCTTGCCTGTAGGGTCGTAACGTGACCCTTATACTTGGTCAAATAAACTAGAGGTAAGTGCAGAAAAATAAGAATCTCTATATACCAGGGATGTTAATCCTACGCCACTACCCTGTGGCGTGTTATCCCAATCAGGGAGGGAACTTTCCACAAAGGAGCCCCCTGCCCTGGACTAAAAAACAACTTTTAACTATATATATTTTGATTTGCAACTAAAGCTCTGTATAAAGAAGGGAGAAGGGGCTTTGAGAGGGTATTGTACCTTATAATGTTGAGGGGCGCCCCCCATTACACCCAGGATGGAAGGAGGGAACCCCCCACCCCCCCCGTCCAGGGCGATACAATAACCCCACAACGCGAAATTCCCATCAGGACCAGGGGATAGACTCTATCGTACTGTGATCCTATAACCAAAAACATACTAGAACAATTTAATCCACCATTCTCTTATACATCAGACCGGCCTCCCTCCTCTTTCTCTACGAGAGCCACGCATCCGATCACCGGCTGGGACGGTGACTCCCCACCCCCCCCACTCCCCCATTGGAAAGTCCGGCCAGTCCTCTATAGCCACTAATGGAATGTCCAAGGCCGCGGTGAACGAGGGTAAATCCGCCGGAGACCGAAGAACATGCATTCGTCCCGCGTGCCGAACCTGCAGGCGGAAGGGGAACCCCCAGCTATATGGAAACTCGTATGAGCGGAGAATGTCCAGCAGAGGTTTAAGAGCTCTTCTCCTTTGTAAGGTAAAACGGGATAGATCTTGTAGAATCTGGATTTGGCTCCCCTCATACGATGGTGATACTCCACTGCGGAGCTTAAACAGAATGGCCTCCTTAATAACATAGCGGTGGACCCTACAGATCACATCCCGAGGTCGGTCGTTCTGGGCTGGTTTGGGGCCCAACGCTCTATGCGCTCTATCCAATTCCAGGGGTTGGCTTGATGGTTCACCCAGAATATTATTGAAGATCACTTGAAGGGTACCTTGGACTCGACAGACTCAGGCAGGCCGCGCACTCTGAGATTGTTTCTTCGGCCCCTATTTTCAGCATCATCCATTGCTTCAACCACGTATTGTATTTGGCGGGAGTGTTGTTCTAATAGTGCCCCGTGGGCCTGTGAAGTGTCCTCCATATTCTGAATTTTAGCTGCCTGCACTTGACTCTGGGTGTCCACTCTCTCCACCTCCCCCTTCAGGGCTGACAGCTCTGTGCGGTACGCCTGCTCCAGCCTGGTTATATATGCCTCCATATCTTCCCTGGTGGGTATAGCTGAGAAACGTGCCCGCATCTCATTAAGCTCTGTCAGAACTCCTGACTCTTGTGTTTTTGTTATGGATGGCCCTGACCCTGCATGCTTGTCTGCATCTGGTAACTTTAGATTTATGTTGTGCTTCTCCCTGGGTACGGTCTCACTTCTGTCAGAGACCTGTAACTCATTTGCAGTGCAGTGTCCCCCCTCCTGAAATTCCTCACACTCCTGCATGTGTGTTATAGGAGAGGACGTTACTTCCCCCTCCAGAGGCCTCCAGGCTTCAGGGCTACTGTTTGTATCAGCAGGCACTTCCCCCGTGCTTCTCACTCGGGTTTCCCCTGTACCTGCAATCTTGGGCTGTCTGGCCTTATCTTCTGTATCTCCTCTTCACTCCGGGTGGTCTCTCCTCTCAGTCACATCAGCTGCTGAGCCTTTCCCTGCATCTCCATAGCTGCCATCTCACTGCTGCATGCTGAGCTCACCTCGTGTGTAGCCTTAGCAGCCATCTTGGGTGCCACCTGTGAAGCTTCTCTCTGCCCCGGCCCGGATAAAAAGTGTTTGATCCCTCTCTCCTCCGATTGTGAAGCTCTGCTGCTGCACCCCTGGGATCTCCCTCGTCTCCTCCGCTGCATAGCCTGTGTTGCAGAGTCCTCAGTTGCGTGGATCATCAGTTATAAAGTCCAGTGGCAGGAGCTAAGACAAGTCACGTCCTCACTCCTTCATAGCCAGGACACGCCCCCCTAGAACAGCCATTTATAGGACATTTCATAACTTTCCCAAATTCCTATGAAAAAAATTTCATCACCCTGTGCATTGCACTACTGTCCTCAATTTATTATATATCTTAGGAGTCTGAGTCGGTGCATTTTATACCGACTCCGACTCCACCAAAATGAGCTACGACTCCGACTCCACAGCCCTGGTTTGTGGGAGTAACGTAAAAATAAGTGGAAACGTTCCGAGGGTGTGAATACCTTTTTCAAGGGGCAAAAATCCTTCATGACTCTAAAAATATCAGACCAGATCCCTGGATCAATGTCCCATCACAAAATCTAGTCCTGATAACCTGCCATAATATACTTTTTAAGGAAGGCATCCAAGCCCACCTTGAATTTTTGTAGTCTATCAACAATTATCACATCATGTGTCAGACAGTTCCATATTCTCACTGCTCTTACAGTAGAGAATCACTATCTGTGATTTATGATTGAACCTCCTTGTCATCATTGCAGGCCTCAGTTGTAAAAAACTCATTAGAAATACAGTGCCTACAAGTAGTTTTCAACCCCCTGCAGATTTAGCAGGTTTACACATTCGGAATTAACTTGGCATTGTGACATTTGGACTGTAGATCAGCCTGGAAGTGTGAAATGCACTGCAGCAAAAAAGAATGTTATTTCTTTTTTTATTTTTTTTTTTAAATTGTGAAAAGTTTATTCAGAGGGTCATTTATTATTCAACCCCTCAAACCACCAGAATTCTGTTTGGTTCCCCTAAAGTATTAAGACGTATTTCAGGCACAAAGAACAATGAGCTTCACATGTTTGGATTAATTATCTCTTTTTCCAGCCTTTTCTGACTAATTAAGACCCTCCCCAAACTTGTGAACAGCACTCAAACTTGGTCAACATGGGAAAGACAAAGGAGCATTCCAAGGCCATCAGAGACAAGATCGTGGAGGGTCACAAGGCTGGCAAGGGGTACAAAACCCTTTCCAAGGAGTTGGGCCTACCTGTCTCCACTGTTGGGAGCATCATCCGGAAGCGGAAGGCTTATGGAACTACTGTTAGCCTTCCACGGCCTGGACAGCCTTTGAAAGTTTCCACCCGTGCCGAGGCCAGGCTTGTCCGAAGAGTCAAGGCTAACCCAAGGACAACAAGGAAGGAGCTCCGGGAAGATCTCATGGCAGTGGGGACATTGGTTTCAGTCAATACCATAAGTAACGTACTCCACCGCAATGGTCTCCGTTCCAGACGAGCCCGTAAGGTACCTTTTACTTTCAAAGCGTCATGTCAAGGCTCGTCTACAGTTTGCTCATGATCACTTGGAGGACTCTGAGACAGACTGGTTCAAGGTTCTCTGGTCTGATGAGACCAAGATCGAGATCTTTGGTGCCAACCACACACGTGACGTTTGGAGACTGGATGGCACTGCATACGACTCCAAGAATACCATCCCTACAGTCAAGCATGGTGGTGGCAGCATCATGCTGTGGGGCTGTTTCTCAGCCAAGGGGCCTGGCCATCTGGTCCGCATCCATGGGAAGATGGATAGCACGGCCTACCTGGAGATTTTGGCCAAGAACCTCCGCTCCTCCATCAAGGATCTTAAGATGGGTCGTCATTTCATCTTCCAATAAGACAACGACCCAAAGCACACAGCCAAGAAAACCAAGGCCTGCTTCAAGAGGGGAAAAATCAAGGTGTTGCAGTGGCCTAGTCAGTCTCCTGACCTTAACCCAATTGAAAACTTGTGGAAGGAGCTCAAGATTAAAGTCCACATGAGACACCCAAAGAACCTAGATAACTTGGAGAAGATCTGCATGGAGGAGTGGGCCAAGATAACTCCAGAGACCTGTGCCGGCCTGATCAGGTCTTATAAAAGACGATTATTAGCTGTAATTGCAAACAAGGGTTATTCCACAAAATATTAAACCTAGGGGTTGAATAATAATTGACCCACACTTTTATGTTGAAAATTTATTTAAATTTAACTGAGCAACATAACTTGTTGGCTTGTAAGATTTATGCATCTGTTAATAAATCCTGCTCTTGTTTGAAGTTTGCAGGCTCTAACTTATTTGCATCTTATCAAACCTGCTAAATCTGCAGGGGGTTGAATACTACTTGTAGGCACTGTATCTCAGTAATGCCCCTGATATACTTGTACATTGTAATGAAATCACCCCATAGCCTTTGTTTCCAAAATAACCAAACACTTGCTAACCTGTCCTCCTATTGCCGTCCTTCCATTCCTTTAACCCCTTCAGCCCCGTGGCAATTTCCGTTTTTGCGTTTTTGTTTTTTGCTCCCCTTCTTCCGAGAGCCGTAACTTTTTTATTTTTCCCTCAATCTTGCCATATGAGGGCTTGTTTTTTGCGAGACAAGTTGTACTTTTAAATTAAACCATAAGTTTTACCATACGGTGTACTGGAAAACAGCAAAAAAATTCCAAATGTGGAAAAATTGCAAAAAAAAAGTGTGATGGCACAATAGTTTTTGGGATGTTTTATTCACTGTGTTCACTATATGGTAAAACTGATGTGTGGGAATGATGCCTGAGGTCGGTGCGAGTTTGTAGACACCAAACATGTATAGGTTTACTTGTATCTAAGGGGTTAAAAAAAATTCACAAGTTCGTCCAATAGAAGTGGCGCACGTTTTGCGCCATTTTCCGAAACGCGTAGCATTCTTATTTTTTGGGATCTATGGCTCAGTAACTGCTTATTTTTTGCGTCTCGAGCTGACGTTTCTAATGGTACCATTTTTGCGCAGATGCTACGCTTTGATCGCTTGTTATTGCATTTTGCGTAAAACTTGCGGCGAACATAAAACGTAATTTTGGCGTTTGGAATTTTTTTGCCACTACGCTGTTTACCAATTAGATTAATTGATTTTATATTTTGATAGATCGGGCATTTCTGAACACGGCGATACCAAATATGTGTATATTTATTTATTTTTTAACCCTTTAATTTTCAATGGGGGGAAAGGGTGGTGATTTGAACTTTTAGGTTTTTTTTATTATTATTTTACTAGTCCCCATAGGGGGCTATAGCGATCAGCAATCCGATTGCTGATCGCTATCTGCTGATCACAGCTATACAGCAGAAAACAGCAGAAATAGTCACTTTCTTTTTCCCTCTGCTCCCGGCCGAGGAAAAACAAAACTGAAACTTCGTAGCTGCAGGCGTCATCACATGACCCTGTGCTACGATGGCAACCACCGATAGTCACGTGATCACGCACGTGACTTCCGGTGGGGGCAGCGGTAAGTAAAAAACATGGCCGCGCGCATTTAGATCTTGCTGCCAGACTTTGGCAGCAAGATTTAAGGGGTTAATGGCCGCGGGTGGAAGCGATTCCACCCGCAGCTAGCAGGCACACATGTCAGCTGTTGAAAACAGCTGATATGTGTGCCGACCGCCGCTGCCTGCCCGCGGCAGGGGGCGGGGCTTAACGGGACACGCTCCATGACGGATATATCCGTCCATGGTAATGAAGGGGTTAATGGTCGCTCTTCTCTGCACCCGCTCTAGTTCAGTTATGTCCTCCTCATTCACTGGAGCCCGAAATTGTGCAGAATATTGTAAGTGTGGCCGAACTAGTGACTTGTATAGAGGCAAAACTGTTCTTGTCCGGAGCATCTGTGCCTCATTCACTGCATCCTATTATGTTATCTGCCTTGGCAGCAGCTTCCTGGCACTGGTTGGTTTTCTCGTCCAGCCACGTCTTTTTTAGTGTCAATTTTCTACAGTATTTTTGAGACAGTTTAAAAACATTGCAGTCTAAGAGTCAGACGAAAAAATCTGAGAAGCTAAAACCCTGCAAACATACAAAAAACCCAACAGGCGAATACTTATAAAATAGTCACGTGCCATACATGTGGAGTAAAACCCACTTCTCAATATTATTGAATCAAGAATCTTAATTTCGGTTCCCGCAGCCCAAAACCATGAATTGTCTTCTTCTTCATGTCATACATGTTAGTGTTATTTCTGCGGCCAGTGATCGGATATAAAGTCTCCAATAATTATATTACTATACAGGATTCGTTATGAAGTTACATCGTCATCTTCTCCCCATTCAGGTCCCTACAATATCGGATCCTCTCAGTGGAGATCTTCTATATAAGAGAATTCTCCTGATTGCCCCATCAAGGATGGATATGGACAGGGACAAGATGGCGGAGAGGATATTACACCTCACCCTAGAGATCCTCTTCCGGCTTACTGGAGAGGTGAGAGATTCTGATGACGTCACATTACATCATTCTTATCTATGGGAATAACAGATGGACAGAACTGGAGAGGTGAGGACTCTGGAAATGTCTGGAGTGAGATTTCTTACTGTGTCTCTCCATAACCAGGATTACACAGTAGTGAAGAAGACCTCTAGTGAGCGCTGTCAGGCCCCGGTGTCTGAGGGATGGGGAATACCCCTGAGCCCAATCACGGGGCCTCCACCTCACCCCTCGATACATGAGGACATCAATGACCATAAGATCCTAGAACTCACCTACAAGATGATTGAGCTGCTGACTGGAGAGGTGACACTGCTGGGAATGCTGGGACATTATACAGTAACGCTATGAAGGGATCGGGGGTGACGGTATCATTGTATGTGTCAGGTTCCTATAAGGTGTCAGGACGTCACCGTCTATTTCTCCATGGAGGAGTGGGAGTATTTAGAAGGACACAAAGATCTGTACAAGGACGTCATGATGGAGGATCCCCAGCCCCTCACATCACCAGGTAATACAGGACTAAATACACACGGCCTATAATTATCTGTATGTAAGGAATGAATTCAGTCCCTGTATGTGTCTCCTCCAGGTCTATCCAGTAAGAGGACAACACCAGAGAGATGTCCCCGTCCTCTTCTCCCACAGGACTGTAACCAAGAAGATCCCGATGTTCCTCAGGACCATCAGGTAGATGGAGAGAAGGAGCCATGAAATCTCCCTATGATGTGTAGACGGCTGTGAAGGTCTTGTGCTCAGTCTTGTTTTAACCTCCAGTATTATATGTGTTATACTTGTGTAATGAGAGCGGTGGAGATGGCAGGATTAGAGCTGATCATAGATGGGACTTCTCCATCTGTCTGTGACTTTTACAATATTTGTTTCAGGGGGAAGATCTGACCCATATTAATACTACAGAGACATATGTGAGGGGTGATGAGCGGAGTAAAGAGGAGATTCCTACATATGACCGCCCAGGTGAGTAGTGACCACTAAATGCAGAGAAGTCACAGATTCTTCTAAGTCACCGGCTGTGGCTGCTTTATCAGGGTTGTAGTACGGCCATATCAAATGGTCACCATTCTGCTGCTAGACCACCACATGCTCCTCCACCCAAAAGTATCTTCATTATTTTGGGCATTGGACGCCCTTCTGTTGGAGTGAGATCTGTATCAGCCAGATCTTACAGGTAGGATCCATCCTATCCCCTGAAATAGAAGATGTTGACTCTTCAACCCGCTTTACATGTTACAATATATATTACGATGTGTCGGCGGGGTCACGTCGCAAGTGACGCACATCCGGCATCGTAAGTTACATTGTAGCGTGTAACAGCTACGTGCGATTGCGATTGAAAGGTAAAACGTTCATCGCATGCACGTCGTTCAATTCCTAAAAATTGAACGTCAGGTTGTTCATCGTACCCGGGGCAGCACACATCGCTGTGTGTGACACTCCGGGAACGATGAACAGCAGCTTACCTGCGTCCCGCGGCTCCCGGCCGGCTATGCGGAAGGAAGAAGGTGGGCGGGATGTTTACGTCCCGCTCATCTCCGCTTCTATTGGCCGGCTGCCGCGTGATGTCGCTGTGACGCCGAACGTCCCTCCCACTCCAGGAAATGGATGTTCGCCGCCCACATCGAGGTCGTATGGACGGGTAAGTACGTGTGACGGGAAATAATCGTTTGTGCGACACGTTCAACAAATTGAACGTGCCGCACATAATGATGGGGGCGGTTACGATCACATACGACATCGTATGCTTAATCGTAACGTGTAAAGCAGGCTTTAGCTGCCCAGATTTCTAATCTGCAAAGAAAAATCTAATTAGTATGGTGGACCCCTAAGAGAAAGCGGAGGGTAATTATGCTGATGACGTCCTAGATTCTTAGTTTGGTGCCGTGTTCACCAGGTGAATAAAGATTGATTGCTCTCAGTGGGAGAAACAGAATAATAATCTTGTAGTTGATGAAGAGTCCTCAGTATCTGGAAAGCTTGCTTTGTAACATCATTTATTTTATTTTTGTTCTTCATTAATAAGTATCATAACTACAAGATTCTTATTCTTTCTCCACTGAGAGCAATGAATCCATCTTCCTAGAATCTCGGCCTCTTATTGATGGATCTTCCTTCTCTCCCTTCTGATGAATGTGCTGATAGGGGCGTTTATATCCAGAGTTTGGCACAGGGTAACTGTAACATATGAGGGAGGTTAGAATTACCCCACAGTGGGTACATGGAGGCCGGGCAGCCCACCCACAGGATTTCCAAGATATAATTAGAAAAAAAAGGAAAGTAATAACACACAAAGATCTGATATTTTTACCTTGAAGAGCCTGAAAGATATTTTCTCTGAATTCTACAAATGTCCATTATATAAGAACTTGTGCTGGAGCCGTCCATTGTGGAGTCCGAGAGGCAGAAAGTTAATGTCTAATATTTCTTCAAGAAACTCATCTGACAGAAGATATTGGCCCCTACAATAGTTTGGATTGCCGAGAGCCCCCGAGCCACATACTGTAATTACTCCAGATGTGTCACCTCTAGTTACTAAATCACTGACGGTGAAGGCTGTCGGGGGGAGGGCGGTCATTTTAGTAGATGTGTTATTGTCTATAGTCACAGTTTCTCTATAGTAGTTAGTACCAAAGCCGCTCTTATTTCATGGCTTTCCACTGCAGCCAGTTTTCTGCTCCTCTCCAGGCCCCATTTCTCCAATCTGACATCTGTCACTTTACATGATAACACCTTTGTAATGCTGAATCTGTTCCCAGTGTTTCTGAGACCTTTTTTCTGTGGCGTATTCTACTTTCTTAGCTGTAATGTAAGGTTGATGTGTTTTCCATTTATTTAAAAAAATATAAAAACTGAAATTCGACAAAACATTTAAAGAATTAAAAGTGGTCAAATACCACAACATACAGTCAGTAAATAGCATTTACTGTTTTCTTCTTTAGTGTAAATGACTACTTTTGACTCCACAGACAGTCTCAGTAAATTAGCAAGAAGTGGATGATGTAGACTGAAAATTGTATTAATGGCATTTTAGTGCAGAATATACAGTACCCATCTCTTGCTCCACGAGACACGCAATCTGTAAATTTTTATGTGGTTTCTTGCAATGCCAAACATGTAGATACTAACAGTGTTTGAGCCACTACAAGGCTGAGAAACATCGAGGACATTTGTCTTTGGGATTTTGCTGTATTGGATGATGAAGCCATATCTCTTTATAATCAAGAGTCTTTCAGCTACCACAATTGTGGAACCCTCCATTACTCCACTGACAAAGTAGCAGTTTGGTATAATTTTGGCCAACAAAACACTATCTAATGGCTTATTATTCCAGTATAGAGGAGGCAAAATGAACAAAGAGGGTTGAACATCATGGTCTACTGGTAGATTCTGCAGGTCCGGCAGACACAGCTGGTACAGATAGATAGATGCAGCAGGTACAGCTGGCACAGCGGATAATAGGTTCCATACATGTTTGTGTACCGCCCCGGTGTTGGTCGGGCTGCTTGGTTCCAGGATCAGGGGGGGGTCTCCGGACCCGGTTTGGCGGACACTTGAATCTTTTTTTAAAAGTGGGATATTTACAGGGGAAGAGTTTGTGACGCCATCTGTGGGTTGCGGTAATGGGAGTACCGCCGCTGCTGTGGGGAGCACTGGGGCAGATGGAGTTAAGGAGCCAGTTGTTAGTCCCTCCACAGGTAGGGATGGCCCCGGGCTCAGGGTTGTTGGTACGATAGGGAGGACAGGGTGCAGGGTCAGAGTGCTCACTGTGATTGCTGTGGTGTTGGATGAGGATTATAAAGCAGACGCACACACTGTAGTAAACCAAGGTCTCTGTGTACCACTGCCGCTGCGGGGAGCCCGTCCAGGTAATACTCCTACCGGTGTCACTTGATAGTCCGGACCCTGCCTCCGTGCACAATTTTAGTTGTCTGTTGTGGCCCTTTGGCTTGAAGCTGTCAGGGCCCTCGTCCCTATGTGTAGTGGAGCTGTGCTCTTGCTGGCTGGCACGTAGGATTTCAGTAAATTGCTTTGTCTGGAAAGCCCTATCCCTCTGGTTGTGCTGATGCCTTCAATCTCTGAGCTCTTAGAAAAGTTCATAAAGACACTCTCCCTCCAGGTTAATTATCAGGTCGTTGAATCTGTTCCTGACTTAGGGTCCTGTACCCCGTTGTGCTCGGTACCGTTCCGTTTATTGTACTCTCTGATGCCGACAGTCCTTCACGACTATGTCCGTCGCACCCTTTTTCCAATGTCACTGCTACCGGTCCCCGACTCTTGGGGACCACTGCCTGCGACCCAACCTTGGTCTCGCTCCCCGGGAGCTACTACTCCCCAGCTCCTCACTCTTTGAGGGCTCTCACTGAACTCCCTCTCTTCTTGCTCCCCTGGAGCACACACTCTGTCTCCTCCCACCAGTCTGCCTGACCCCTACGTGAGTGGCCCTTTTCCAGCTAGACCAACCCACTGGTGTGTCTGACAGGTCATGATGTGAGATGTGATTTGGAATTTGTGGTGCTAGTGGATGTGACACTAGTTTTCAGGTACCTGGAACCATGGGAGGTGGGCCCTGCACCAGAAAAGAGAAGGTGCAGTTCCCTGCAGCACCCTGATATAGTCATAGGCACTACATTTGCACAGACAGCATACAACTCAGAAAGTTTAATGGGACCTGACAACTACCGTGTTTTTCCAAAAATAAGACACTGTCTTATATTTTTTTGCTCCCCAAAAAAGAACTAGGGCTTATTTTTGGAGGAGGTCTTATTCTTGGAGAAACAAGGTTGGGGGTAAGTTTACCCCCCAAAAAAGCAGACGCCCACTTCCCAGGAGACTCATACTCACCAGACCAGGACGTCTGCGTGGTTCCAAGGTCCTCCTGTGATCTCCGGTGGGTGCTGCACGCCGTCCTACCCTGCTGCTAGCTGACACACATAGCAGATCGCTGACACACACAGCAGATCGCTGACACACACAGCAGATCGCTGACACACACAGCAGATCGCTGACACACACAGCAGATCGCTGACACACACAGCAGATCGCTGGCACACACAGCAGATCGCTGGCACACACAGCAGATCGCTGGCACACACAGCAGATCGCTGGCACACACAGCAGATCGCTGGCACACACAGCAGATCGCTGGCACACACAGCAGATCGCTGGCACACACAGCAGATCGCTGGCACACACACACACAGCAGATCGCAGATATTCACAGCCGATCGCAGGCACACGCAGCCGATCGCAGGCACACGCAGCCGATCGCAGGCACACGCAGCCGATCGCAGGCACACGCAGCCGATCGCAGGCACACACACAGCCGATTGCAGACACAGCAGATCTCACACACACACACACACACACACACACACACACTCACATCACATCCAGCACTTACGGCAGCAGGGAATGAGACAAGTCACGTGTCCCGCCGCAGGTCCTGTTCAGTGCGCTCCACTGCACTGCCTCCCAGGATTCTCCCGGCGAGAAGAGATCGGTGTCGCTGGATGAGGTGAGTGTGTATGCGATCCGATGTGTGTGTGTGTGTGCGATCCGATGTTTGTGTGTGTGTGTGATTTGATGTTTGCGTGTGATCCAATGTTTGTGTGTGCGATCTGCTTATGTGTGCGATTTGACTGTGTGTGCGATCCGATGTGCTCAGGCACCTATCATAGAGGGAGGATAAATTCAAAAACGGAAATAGAGATCCATATTTTATAAATGCATATCTACCAAACCAAACATATTAACTCTACATTAGACCTGCATCTTAGTACAAGTATAATCAAAGAAGCAAGATAAATCCAAAAATTGATTACATCTTTATTAACATGATACAAAAAACATCATAAATTTATCACATAATCAGAGATGGGTATCAAAACACACACAGTTAAAAAATAATCCCTTAAAAACAGAAAAAATCCTGGAGCAGTGTGGTTATTAGCTATTTCATAAGGGTGGTCAGAAGAGAGAATAATGCAATCAATTAAATATACCAAACATGATACTACAAACTGACAATCTGGCAGTTTTAAAGGCGAACTTATTCACCCATAATGGTGTTTCAATTTTAAAGTGACGATGCCTTAGAGGTACATGATATACAGGAGCATCACTGCAACCTTACACATATATACATAAAATAGTATGGCACAATGTTATTATAGAATTCCCCATATATGCAAAATGCCCACATTCAATTCAATGTACCCCCATATATGATCATATAACCCTGTAGAGCAAGGGAGAGAAGGGGAACATCAGAGCATCAGGCTGCCAGAAGACAATTTGAAAAGTTGGAGACCACTACCTGAAGAACCACACTGCCCAGCACCTCTACGCGCGTTTCACACTCGCTTCGTCAGGAGGTGCTGTGACAGGGGAATGGTCACCATTATATAGCGTTAGATTCACCTGAGGCCTATTAGTGGTGCGCACCGCTTGGCGGCGGCCATGCCGCCCACTCCAGCTGGCGTCCCGGAAGGTACGATGCACATGCGCGCTAAACGCTTCACTCATTGGGCGCCAACCGGAGGGGAGGGACAGAAACCAGCACACAGAGTGCGCACAGGCATCAGCGCGTCCAGCGCCATCTTAGGTGAGGGCAGCAGTACTGGCAACCCACCATAAACGGGAAAGTTTATGAAAAATATATACAGTACCAATGATCTGAGACAACGACATTATTGTGCACATAAGAAAATACACAGATTGGGTACAAATCAATCATTATTTCAATTCAGTTAAATCCATACAGGAAAACAAAGAGGATATGGCAATATAGCACATAAGGGTTCCAAGGGACACCCATTCACCCATATAGGTTATAAAAAAAAAACATTAATTATCCCAAGATAAGATTGTGCGCCACATAGCCATAACCAGATAATGCATATGAACCAAATCCAAGTATATTATCATACAAAAATACATATTACAATACAACAGTTTAATTAATTCATTCAGGTACAATTCCCTCATAGATGTAGAGCACATATTCACATATGGTAGTTTTCTTTGTCGCTCCATTGGGAGACCCAGACAATTGGGTGTATAGCTTCTGCCTCTGGAGGCCACACAAAGTATTACACATAAAAAAGTGTAACCCCCTCCCCTCTCCCTATACACCCTCCCGTGGATCACGGGCTCCTCAGTTTTATGCTTTGTGTGGAAGGAGGCACACATCCACTCATGAATTCTCAGACTTAGTTATGTCGGTTGGAAGAAAGGAGGACCCCCACGGGGTCCCCGGCATGTTCCCTTCTCACCCCACTATGTTGGCGGTGTTGCTAAGGTTGAGGTACCCATTGCGGGTACAGACGCTGGAGCCACATGCCGTCTCCTTCACCATCCCTTATGCGGCTCTGGGAGAAGTGGGATCCTGAGCGGTCTTCCATTTACCGGGACCGTGCTCCATCCGCAGCCCCTGAGGGAACCTGCCGGACCGGAGCCTCTTCAACCCCAGGGACCGGGCCCTGCAACTTAAAGGTACTCTGTGTCCCCGTAGGGGATCGTGCAGAGAGCGCACCTTCTTCCCGGAAGCCGCGGTAGTTGTAAAACTGAGGAGGCCGGTGGACTTCCGCGCCGACCGTGCCTGCTTGTCAGGCGCGGCCTCAAATTTAGTCCCCGGCTTCACCGCGGCCTAGTCGCAAAAATCCCGCCCCCGGGCCTGCCTGTCAGGGGTAAGGGCGGGTTCTCCGACATGACGTCGGATGTGAGGGCTGGAGCATCCTGCATGTCTTCCTCCCCCCTCACTGTCCACTGTGGGGACCCCAGATTCCCGCTCTTTGCTGGCGCCTCCCTCGGCCCCACTCCTCCCCTGAGAGCTCCGGCGGCCATTTTCTGGCATTCTGCCGGTGGATGCTTCTCAGTGAACACAGCTCAGCAGCTCCGGGGGATCCAAGGCAGGGAATCTGGAGGACACACTCTGCTCGTTAGCGGTCGGTAAGCCACACCGGTCACCCGGTGCTGGCCCCCCTGGGGTGCCGGAATAGATACATATATATATATATAATATATATATATAATAGATATATATATCTGTTCGGTCAGTCCGTATACTTTTTTCCCCATATACCCTCAGTGGTCACTCTCCTAGGAGACAACAGCATGTCGTCCACAAGGAGCAAAGCTGCTAAGGCACAGGTTTTTTTCGCGGCCTGTACCTCTTGTGGGGCTATGTTGCCTGTGGCATCCACGTACCCTCACTGTGAGCAGTGCTCGACTCCTGCCACGCTTGCTCAGCCGGAGCCTCGGGCACTGGTGGACCCCTCGGCTCAGGGAGACCCCCCTGATCCCCCTGAGCAGGCTGCAGGGACAGAGTCACCGGTGTTGGCCTCTTTCGCTGAGAAACTCTCTGTCTCTTTCTCAATCCATGGCACAGTCTTTGGACAAATGGTCTTCTAGGCTCCTGGAGGCATTGCAGTCCAGACCGGACCCTTCACAGGCCCCGGCTCCTGTTAGCTTGTCTCCTCCAGGCCCCTCTCGGTCCGCGCCGCAGCGCGCTCCCAGGTTGGCCCCTAGGTCTCAGGCGGAGGACTCCTGCCCGGACCGCAGTCCCAGACCGGCTAAGCGGTCTCGCTGGGACTCTTCCCCGTCTTCCTCACGCTGCTCGGAGGATTCTCAGGAAGACGAGGCGGATGTGGGAGCTCAGGGCTCTGACCCTGACTTCGCCCTTAACCTTGATACACCTGAGGGGGATGCCTTAGTAAATGATCTTATTTCATCCATCAACCAGGTGTTGGATCTCTCTCCCCCGCCTCCTCCCGTGGAGGAGTCGGCTTCTCAGCAGGAGAAACACCAGTTTCGGTTCCCCAAGCGTACACGCAATACGTTTTTTGATCACTCTAACTTCAGGGATGCTGTCCAGAAACCCAGAGCGGTCCCGGACAAGCGCTTTGCTAAACGGCATACTGACACGCGTTATCCCTTTCCATCTGAAGTTGTTAAGGGCTGGACTCACTCTCCCAAGGTGGATCCTCCAGTCTCCAAATTGGCTGCTAGGTCCGTTGTGTCTGTTGCAGATGGCTCATCCCTGAAGGATGCCACTGACAGACAGACAGAGCTCTTGGTGAAGTCCATCTATGAGGCCACGGGCGCGTCTTTCGCCCCGGCCTTTGCCGCCGTGTGGGCTCTCCAAGCGATCTCGGCTTGTCTGGGTGAGATTAATGCTGTCACACGGAATTCTGCTCCGCATGTTGCGTCTTTGACCTCCCAGGCATCTGTCTTTTCGTCCTACGCCATGAACGTCGTCCTGGACTCCACTAGCCGTACGGCTGTAGCATCTGCTAACTCCGTGGCAGTCCGCAGGGCCATGTGGCTGCGCGAATGGAAAGCAGACTCTGCTTCCAAAAGGTTCTTAACTGGTCTGCCTTTTTCTGGCGACCGTTTATTTGGCGAACGATTGGATGAGATTATTAAGGAATCCAAGGGAAAGGAATCCTCCTTACCCCAGTCCAGAACTAAGAAGCCTCAGCAACGTAAAATACAATCAAGGTCTCGGTCCTTTCGTCCCTCCGCCAAGCCCCAATCCTCCTCGTCCAACAGGCCGGAGAAAGGCCAGAGGAACTTCTATGCGTGGCGGTCCAAGTCACGCCCCCAAAAGGTCGCAGGAGGCACTGCCTCCAAGACGGCCTCCTCATGACTCTCGGCCTCCCCTAACCGCATCCTCGGTCGGTGGCAGGCTCTCCCGCTTTGGAGACGCCTGGTGGCCACATGTTCAAGACCGATGGGTGAGAGACATTCTGTCTCAGGGTTACAGGATAGAGTTCAGCTCGCGTCCTGCGGCTCGTTTCTTCAGAACCTCCCCGCCCCCCGCTCAGGCCGACGCACTTTTTCAGGCAGTGGACGCTCTAAGGACAGAAGGTGTTGTGATCCCCGTTCCCCTTCAGGAACGTGGTCGCGGCTTTTACTCCAACTTGTTCGTAGTGCCAAAAAAGGACGGGTCATTCCGTCCCGTTCTGGACCTCAAGCTACTCAACAGACATGTGAGAACCAGACGGTTTCGGATGGAATCTCTCCGCTCGGTCATCGCCTCGTTGTCACAAGGAGACTTCCTGGCATCGATCGACATCAAGGATGCTTATCTCCATGTGCCGATCGCACCCGAACATCAACGTTTCCTACGTTTCGCCATCGGGGACGAACACCTTCAGTTCGTCGCATTGCCCTTTGGCCTGGCGACAGCCCCACGGGTTTTCACCAAGGTCATGGCGTCCGTCGTGGCGGTCCTCCACTCTCAGGGCCACTCGGTGATCCCCTACTTAGACGATCTCCTAGTAAGGGCCCCTTCTCGGGTGGCGTGTCAACAAAGCTTTACCGTCGCTCTGGCGACTCTCCAGCAGTTCGGGTGGATCATCAACTTCCCGAAATCCAAGTTGACCCCAACCCAATCACTGACTTACCTCGGGATGGAGTTTCACACACAGCCAGCGTTAGTCAAGCTACCGCGGGACAAACAGCTTTCGCTGCAGGCAGGGGTGCAATCACTTCTTCGGAGTCAGTCACACCCCTTAAGGCGCCTCATGCACTTCCTGGGGAAGATGGTGGCAGCTATGGAGGCAGTGCCGTTTGCACAATTTCATCCATGGCCACTCCAATGGGATATTCTTCGCAAATGGGACAAGAGTGCGGCTTCCCTCGACAAGAACGTCTCTTTCCCTTGCGACCAAAACATCTCTTCAGTGGTGGCTCCTACCCACATCTCTGTCGGGGGGGAAGATAATTCCTACCCCCAACTTGGGCTGTGGTCACCACGGACGCGAGCCTGTCAGGTTGGGGAGCGGTGTTTCTCCACCACAGGGCTCAAGGAACCTGGACTCCGATAGAATCGTCCCTTCAGATCAATATTCTGGAGATAAGGGCAGTATATCTAGCCCTATTGGCTTTCCATCGGTGGCTGGAGGGCAGGCAGATCCGTATCCAGTCGGATAACGTCACTGCCGTCGCCTACATCAATCACCAAGGCGGCACTCGCAGTCGTCTAGCCTTCCAGGAAGTCCGGCGGATTCTGCAGTGGGTGGAAGACACAGGCTCCACCATCTCCGCAGTTCACATCCCGGGCGTAGAAAACTGGGAAGCAGATTTTCTCAGTCGTCAGGGCATGGATGCGGGGGAATGGTCTCTGCACCCAGACGTGTTTCGAGAGATCTGTCACCGCTGGGGAACGCCGGACGTCGATCTCATGGCGTCACGGCACAACAACAAGGTCCCGGCCTTCATGGCACGGTCTCAGGATCACAGAGCTCTGGCGGCGGACGCGTTAGTCCAGGATTGGTCGCAGTTCCGACTGCCGTATGTATTTCCCCCTCTGGCAATGCTGCCCAGAGTACTACGCAAGATCAGGTCCGACTGCCGTCGCGCCATTCTCGTCGCTCCAGACTGGCCGAGGCGGTCGTGGTATCCGGATCTGTGGCATCTCACGGTGGGTCAACCGTGGGCACTTCCAGACCGCCCAGACTTGCTGTCACAAGGCCCGTTTTTTCCATCTGAATTCTGTGGCCCTCAACCTGACTGTGTGGCCATTGAGTCCTGGCTCCTAGCGTCTTCAGGGTTATCTCAGGATGTCATTGCCACCATGAGACAGGCCAGGAAGCCAACATCCGCCAAGATCTATTATAGGTCTTGGCAAATCTTCCTGTCCTGGTGCGCTGATAACGGTTTTTCTCCATGGCCGTTGGCCTTACCCACTTTTCTTTCATTCCTCCAATCTGGAATGGACAAGGGTTTGTCCCTCGGCTCTATCAAGGGCCAAGTGTCGGCGCTCTCCGTGTTTTTTCAAAAGCGTCTAGCCAGGCTCCCGCAGGTCCGCACGTTCCTGCAGGGGGTCTGCCACATAGTCACACCTTACAAACGTCCGTTGGAACCTTGGCACCTTAACAGGGTCCTGATGGCTCTTCAAAAGCCGCCTTTTGAGCCGCTGCGGGATGTCTCTCTCTCCCGTCTTTCGCAGAAGGTGGCCTTCTTGGTGGCAGTCACGTCACTTCGGAGAGTGTCTGAGCTTGCAGCGCTGTCATGCAAAGCTCCCTTCCTGCTTTTTCACCAGGATAAGGTGGTTCTGCGTCCTGTCCCGGAATTTCTCCCTAAGGTGGTATCCCCTTTTCATCTAAATCAGGATATCTCCTTGCCTTCCTTTTGCCCTAATCCAATTCACCAGTGTGAAAAGGATTTGCACTCTTTGGATCTAGTGAGAGCACTCCGGTTCTACCTGTCTCGCACGGCGCCCCTGCGCCGTTCAGATGCGCTCTTTGTCCTTGTCGCTGGCCAGCGTAAGGGCTCTCAGGCCTCCAAGTCAACCTTGGCTCGGTGGATCAAGGAACCGATTCTCGAGGCCTACCGTTCTTCTGGGCTTCCACTTCCTTCAGGGTTGAAAGCCCATTCTACCAGAGCCGTAGGTGCGTCCTGGGCTTTGCGGCACCGGGCGACGGCTCAGCAGGTGTGTCAGGCAGCTACGTGGTCTAGTCTGCACACTTTCACGAAGCACTATCAAGTGCATACCTATGCTTCGGCAGACGCCAGTCTAGGTAGGCGAGTCCTTCAGGCGGCGGTTGCCCACCTGTAAGAGGGGGCCGTTTTTCGGCTCTTTCGATTGAGGTATTCTTTTACCCACCCAGGGACTGCTCTTGGACGTCCCAATTGTCTGGGTCTCCCAATGGAGCGACAAAGAAAAAGGGAATTTTGTTTACTTACCGTAAATTCCTTTTCTTCTAGCTCCTATTGGGAGACCCAGCACCCGCCCCTGTGCCCTTTGGGCTAGTTGTTCTTTTGTGTACACATGTTGTTCATGTTGAATTGTTCTTATGGTTCATGGTCTTCAGTTCTCCGAACATCCTTCGGATTGAATTTACCCTAGACCAATTTATAAGTTTTCTCCTTCCTGCTTTTGCACCAAAACTGAGGAGCCCGTGATCCACGGGAGGGTGTATAGGCAGAGGGGAGGGGTTACACTTTTTTATGTGTAATACTTTGTGTGGCCTCCAGAGGCAGAAGCTATACACCCAATTGTCTGGGTCTCCCAATAGGAGCTAGAAGAAAAGGAATTTACGGTAAGTAAACAAAATTCCCTTTTTTCTTAAACGGCTGCTCCCACCAAACGATGTACAAAATAGGACAACATAAAATAAAAATAAAAAATTAAAATAATGACCATAAAAATCAAACAGAGAGTGAAGAATTGGTGGGGGCCACTCAGGCCAAGGGCTCAAATAGCAGATAACGTGCAGAACATGAATTAGTCAAGAGAACGTACAACAAACGCACGAGGACATAGATCAAAATTCAATTAGTATTTTAAAGGGAAGATGATCACAGGAAAGGCTTAAAAGACACCAGATCATTCAAACCCTGTGGTTTCACAGGTTCCAGCATGGTGATCCACTTTACCTCCTTCTGGTCCAAAACCCTCCTGTGATCACCTCCCCTTGTACCAAAATAAACTCTATCCCTCTAAACTTGAGGAGGCGCCAGTTACAGCTATGTTTTTCCCTAAAATGTTTAGGTATATTGTTAAGGGCCTCAAAGTCTTCTGGTTTCTCAACCTTTGCCGTTTTTTTTATATCCCTAATGTGATAAGGACCCCAACCCTAAATTCCCAGGAGATCAATCCTACATATATAAGTCCACAAGGACACTTTGCCCAGTAGACTACAAAAGTTGTCCTACAATTGATGTTATGCACAATTTTTTAGGACTTAGTATTGGAGGAATCAAGCAAATTGATAAAGCAGCGAGTCTCGGAGACGTAATTATTATGGGGGACTTTAACTATCCTGATATAAATTAGGTTACAGAAACTTTGCAGTTCCAGCAAAGGAAATAGATTTTTGATAACAATGAAAGATAATTACCTTTCACAAATGGTACAGGACCCCACAAGAGGGGGAGCACTACTAGACCTTGTACTAACCAATAGGCCAGACCGCATATCAAATATACAAGTTGGGGGTTACTTGGGGAATAGTAATCACAAAATAATAAGTTTTCATGTATTCTTTAGTAAGATGTCTAGTAGAGGGGCTACAAGGACACTAAACTTCAGGAAAGCAAATTTTAAATGGTTGAGAGATGATCTTAGTGCAATAAACTGGAATGATGTACTAAGTAATAAAAGTACACAAAGCAAATGGGAGACATTTATGAGCATCCTGAATAGGGCTTGTGCAGAAAATATACCCTATGGGAACAAACATGCTAGAAATAGGAGGAAACCCCTATGGCTAAATAGAGCTGTAAGGGAAGTATTAAAAGAAAAACAGAAAGCCTTAAAAGAATTAAAGAGGGTAGGTAGTGATGAGGCATTATATAATTATAGAAAATTTAAATAAAATATGTAAAAAGCAAATTAAGTTAACTAAGTTTGAGACAGAGAGACTCATTGCGAGAGAAAGTAAAAATAATCCTAAAATATTTTTTAACTACATGAACAGTAAAAAAGTGAAAAGCGATAGTGTTGGCCCCCTTAAAAATAGTCTTGGTGGAGGGGGATGAGGGTAAAGCCAACCTGCTGAATGACTTTTTTTCTACGGTTTTTATACAAGAAAATGCCATGGCAGATGACATGACCAGTGATACCATAAATTCACCCTTGAATATTACCTGCTTAACCCAGCAGGAAGTACGCCGCCGCCTCAAAATCACTAAGGTTGACAAATCTCCGGGCCCGGATGGCATGCACCCCAGAGTACTACAGGAATTGAGTTCTGTGATAGATAGACCATTATTTTTAATCTTCACAGATTCCTTAATAACAGGGTCGGTACCGCAGGACTGGCGCATAGCAAATGTGGTGCCAATATTCAAAAAGGGGACAAAAACTGAGCCGGGAAATTATAGGCCGGTAAGTTTAACCTCTACGGTTGGTAAAATCCTTGAGGGTTTCTTGAGAGATGCTATACTGGAGTATCTCAAGAAAAATAACCTTATGACAGAGTATCAACATGGGGTTTTCAGGGATCGATCCTGTCAAACTAATTTGATCAGCTTCTATGAAGTGGTAAGTTCAAGCCTGGACCAGGGAAATGCAGTGGATGTTGTGTATATGGACTTTTCAAAAGCTTTTGATACGGTGCCACACAAAAGGTTGGTACATAAAATGAGAATAATGGGGATAGGGGAAAATATGTGTAACTGGGTTAAAAACTGTCTCAGTGATAGGAAACAAAGGGTGGTTATTAACCCCTTCACGACCGGCCGATTTTTCGCTTTCCGTATTTTTTTTTCGCTATTCTTTTTCTGAGAGACGTAACTTTTTTTATTTTTCAGTCAATATGGTCATGTGAGGGCTCATTTTTTGCGGAACGAGCTATACTTTTAAATGAAACCATCAGTTTTACCATATAGTGTACTGGAAAATGGAAAAAAAATTCCAAATGCAGAAAAATTGCAAAAAAAGTGCGATAGCACTATGGTTTCTGAGATTTTTTATTCACTGTGTTCACTATATGGTAAAACTGATGTGTGGGTGTGATGCCTCAGGTCAGTGCGAGTTCGTAGACACCAAACATGTATAGGTTTACTTTTTTATATAAGGGGTTAAAAAAAATCGGAAGTTTGTCCGAAAAAAGTGGCGCACGTTTTACGCCATATTCCGTGACCCGTAGCGTTCTCATTTTTCGGGATCTATGGCTCAGTGACTGCTTATTTTTTGCGTCTCGAGCTGACGTTTTTAACGGTACCATTTTTGCGCAGATGCTACGTTTTGATCGCCTCTTATTGCATTTTGCGCAAAAGTAGTGGCGACAAAAAAACGTTTTGGCGTTTGGAATTTTTTTGCCGCTACGCCGTATACTGATCAGATTAATTGATTTTATATTTTGATAGATCGGGCGTTTCTGAACGCAGCGATACCAAATGTGTGTATTTTTTATTTTTTTAACCCTTTAATTTTCAATGGGGCGAATGGGGGGTGATTTCAACTTTTAGGTTTTTTTGTTTGTTTTTTTTAATTTTTTAAAACTTTTTTTAACTTTTATTTTTATTTTACTAGTCCCCCTAGGGGGCTATTGCGATCAGCAATCCGATCGCTCTGCACTATCTGCTGATCATAGCTACCTAGCTGTAAACAGCAGATACGCTCACTGTCTTTTTCACTGTGCAGCGGGCACAGCGAAAGTGAAAGCAAGTCATGTGTAGTACAGGGGTCATCACATGACCCTGTGCTACCATGACAACTATCGGAAGTCACGTGATCGCGTCACGTGACTTCCGGTATCGGGCGGTAAGTATAAAAGTTTTACCACGATCGCGCTTATAATGGCGCTGTCACATATTGACAGCGCCATATAAGGGGTTAAACGGCACGAGCAGATAACGATTCTGCTCGTGCCTAGCAGGCACACATCTCAGCTGTGAAAATCAGCTGAGATGTGTGCCGATCGCAGCATGCTGCTGCAAGCAGACCGCGGACAGTAACGTTATGACCGCTAGGACGTAATTTTACTGCCCACGGTCGTTAAGGGGTTAATGGTACGTACTCGGACTGGGTCTCAGTTCATAGTGGAAGCAAGAATGCCTGCGGAGACACCATCACGTTTCTCAACGCTGGCAGGAAACTAGCCAGGTCTTTCACCGGGAAGGAACAACCACGACTGTCTGTGGATGGATACCATGTTTGGCATAGGTGGTCTCCTTGACTGGAGACTGCCCTTCCCGTGGTTGTTCCTTCCCGGTGAAAGACCTGGCTAGTTTCCTGCCAGCGTTGAGAAACGTGATGGTGTCTCCGCAGGCATTCTTGCTTTGAATATTTCCCAGGGGGCATTGCTCTAGAATCACTGCGTTGAGAAACACGTGATGGTGTCTCCGCAGTAGTGGATGTTGATCTCCCTAAGGTCAACCATCCTTGCTCACATAGTCTTTTACTAGGCAATGTCCCACTAGCCAGATTCCTACTCCACACTGATGAGGGGCAAATACCCCGAAACGGCTGTCTGTGGATGGATACCATGTTTGGCATAGGTGGTCTCCTTGACTGGAGACTGCCCTTCCCGTGGTTGTTCCTTCCCGGTGAAAGACCTGGCTAGTTTCCTGCCAGCGTTGAGAAACGTGATGGTGTCTCCGCAGGCATTCTTGCTTTGAATATTTCCCAGGGGGCATTGCTCTAGAATCACTGCGTTGAGAAACACGTGATGGTGTCTCCGCAGTGGTGGATGTTGATCTCCCTAAGGTCAACCATCCTTGCTCACTCAGTTCATAGTGGGGTACCACAGGGGTCAGTATTGGGCCCGCTTCTTTTCAACATATTTATAAATGACCTTGTTGGGGGCATGCGGAGTAGAATTTCAATATTTGCAGATGATACTAAACTCTGCAGGGTAATCAATACAGAGGAGGATAATTTTATATTACAGGGAGATTTATGTAAATTGGAGGATTGGGCTGAGAAGTGGCAATTGAAGTTTAATGTAGATATATGTAAGGTCATGCACTTGGGTAGAGGAAATAATATTTATGATTATGTACTTAATTGTAGAACACTGGGTAAAACAGACACAGAAAAAGACTTGGGTGTATGGGTGGATGGTAAACTTCACTTTAGTGGACAGTGTCAGGCAACTGCTGCCAGGGCTAATAAAATAATGGGATGTATTAAAAGAGGTATAAGTGTTCATGAAAAAAATATAGTTCTACCTCTGTACAAGTCACTAGTGCGACCGCACTTAGAATACTGTGTACAATTCTGGTCACCGATATATAAGAAGGACATAGCTGAACTGGAGAGGGTGCAGAGAAGAGCGACCAAGATTATTAGAGGAATGGGTGGGCTGCAATACGAAGACAGGTTATTAAACTTGGGGTTATTTAGTTTGGAAAAACGAAGGCTTAGGGGGGATCTAATCACAATGTATAAACATATGAGGGGACAGTACAGAGACCTTTCCAAAGATCTTTTTACACCTAGGCCTGCGACTGGAACACGGGGGCATCCGCTACATCTTGAGGAAAGAAGGTTTAATCATAATCACAGACGAGGATTCTTTACTGTACGAGCAGTGAGACTATGGAACTCTCTGCCGCATGATGTTGTAATGAGTGATTCACTACTAACATTTAGGCAGAGCCTGGACGCCTTTCTTGAAAAATTTAATATTACCAGTTATGTATATTAGATTTTATGACGGTGTTGATCCAGGGAACTAGTCTGACTGCCGTATGTGGAGTCAGGAAGGAATTTTTTTTCCCCATTGGAGCTTGTTTGCCACATTGATTTTTGTTTTGCCTTCCTCTGGATCAACATGTTAGGCTACGGGTTGAACTAGATGCACTTAGGCGGGCTTTGCACATTACGACATCGCAAGCCGATGCAATGTCGAGTGTGATAGTCCCCGCCCCCGTCGCAGCTGCGATATCCTCGTGATAGCTGCCGTAGCGAATATTATCGCTACGGCAGCTTCACATGGACTCACCTGTCCTGGGATGTCGCTCTGGCCGGCGACCCGCCTCCTTATTAAGGGGGTGGATCGTACGGCGTCACTGCGACGGCAGGCGGCCAGGAGGGGCGGAGATGAGCGGGATGAAAACATCCCACCCACCTTCTCCCTTCCGCATATCCTACGGGAGCCGCGGTGACACCGGTAGGAGATATTCCTCGCTCCTGCGGCTTCACACACAGTGATGTGTGCTGCCGCAGGAGCGAGGAACAACATCGGACCATCGCGTCAGCGTAATTATGGATTACGCCGACGCTACACCGATGATACGATTACGACGCTTTTGCGCTCGTTAATCGTATCATCTAGGCTTTACACACTACGATGTCGCCTGCGATGCCGGAAGTGCGTCACTTTCAATTTGACCCCAACGACATCGCACCTGCGATGTCGTAGTGTGCAAAGTACCCCTTAGAGTTTCCCTTCAACCTTAAAAACTATGAAACTATGAAACCTTTCCATTTGGGAACAAGCCCCACAGTCTCCAAAAGAATATGAACCCCATCTGGGTCCTTTTGACACACCCAGAAACGTAGAGGGGGGTGGGACATGGTGACTTCTCACTATCATGTCCCTAAGGGTCCTTGACCTTTGTGGTGTTATTGATGGTTTATCCGAATTGACTTTTGCTAGATCACCATCAGATAGGAGTATCGGCCAATAGCGTGCAACAACTTCATTCATTTTCCTCCACTGAGAATGATAGGCCGTAATAAATCTGACTTGATTATCCTATTTTTTGATGTTAGATTTAAGCAAGTTATCCGTCGGTGTATTTCTTGCCCTCTCATAGCCAGATAGGTTGATTCAATCACTATAGTGGCGGGACTTAAACCGTCTCTTAAGATCCCTCGCCTGCCCCTCAAATAACTCAATGTCTGACCATACCCTGCGGGCTCTTAAAAACTGACCTGTTGGTATAGAATTTATAACTTGTGGTGGATGAGATGATTTTGCACTAAGAAGGGAGTTTACAGCTGTTCCTTTTCTAACGATATCCGTCACAACGGAACCATCCGCTCCCTTCTTTATTCTGATGTCCAGAAACTCTGTTGAGTCAGTGCTGTAATAAGTTAGTTTTATATTAGAATCATTTACATTCAATGAGCACATAAACCCAGTGGCGTAACTAGAGTTGGATGGGCCCCGGTGCAAAGTTCAGACCTGCTCCCCCCCTCCACATACACCGACACTTGGGGTAGGGGATAATGACACTGACACTTGGGGTACAGGATAATGACGCTGACACTTGGCTCTCGCCCACAGCACCCTGAAATCCCTCTATCAGCACCCAGCTTTCCCATATCAGAGCATGAGAAAGCTGAGTGCTGAGAGATGTATAGCAGAGCATGGGAAAGCTGGGTGCTGAGGGAAAGAGCCTTTTTCACTCAGCACAAAACGTTCCTATCCCCTGATTGTATCTTTGTCCCCCTTGTATAAAGTTCTCTAAATACAATAATGGCCCCCGCAAAGCCCTCCATACAATATAAAGGGTCCCACATAACCCTTCATATTAGAATGCAGCTCCATAGTCCTCCATCTATTATAATGCATTTCCCATAGTTCTCCATGTATTATAATTCATCCCATAGTACTCCATATATTATCCTGCACCACATAGTCCTCCGTGTTTTATAATGCACCCCCATAGTCCATGTATAAGGTAGGCTCCATAGTCCTCCATATATTATAATGTATCCCCCATAGACCTATATGTATTATAACGCAACCCCATAAAACTTCACATTGTATTATGCAGCCCCATACTCCTCCATGTATAATGCACCCCTTTATTCCACGTAAAAGGTGTCCTTCATTTTGTATTATGCAGCCCTATAGACCTCCATGTATAATGCAGCCCTATAGACCTCCAGTATAATGCAGCCTCATAGACCTCTATGTATAATACACCCCTATAGTCCATGTATAAGGTGTCCTTCATGTTTATTATGCAGCCCCCCCAGGCCTCCACATATGATAATGCAGCCAACCTCTCCAGGCCTCCATGTATAATATACCAGCTAGCCTCCCCAGGCCTCCATGTATAATATAGCAGCCAGCCTCTCCAGGCCTCCATGTATAATATACCAGCTAGCCTTCCCAGGCCTCCATGTATAATATAGCAGCCAGCCTCTCAAGGCCTCCATGTATAATAATGCAGCCAGCCTCTCTCGATGTATACTAATGCAGCCAGCCTCTCCAGGCCTCCATGTATACTAATGCAGCCAGCCTCTCCAGTCCTCCATGTATAATGTAGCAGCCAGCCTCTCCAGGCCTCCATGTATACTAATGCAGCCAGCCTCTCCAGGCCTCCATGTATACTAATGCAGCCTGCCTCTCCAGGCCTCCATGTATACTAATGCAGCCAGCCTCTCCAGGCCTCCATGTATACTAATGCAGACAGCCTCTCCAGGCCTCCATGTATACTAATGCAGCCAGCCTCTCCAGGCCTCCATGTATACTAATGCAGCCAGCCTCTCCAGGCCTCCATGTATACTAATGCAGCCAGCCTCTCCAGGCCTCCATGTATACTAAAAGAAAATAGGACCTAGCATCACCAATTAAACAGGTGCTCTGGGAAAAACCGTAGACAAGAAAAAATATGAACCCCGGCACACTGTATGGTATCCCACGAGAGAAACGGACACAAGTTCAATAATCTTGATCTATTTTTTCTTTTATTGTGAGAAAAAAATTCACATAGTAGAAAGTCCACCTCAAGACAACGTTTCGGCTTTCAAGCCTTCATCTGGTCGGACAATCTGACTTTAATACATTTTACATGTGGAAAAAATATACAGAGAAAAAAATATATGAAAATCATAAAGGACATACAGAATGTGAAAAACAACATTAATAATACATACGACCTAATTTTCATGTGTAAAAACAAGGCATAGAGATCAATATCACATTGAATAGAGTAATTCTAGATACTTATCGATGAGGGATTAGAAAACCGTCTGTGAAAATTATTATGCTATATGGAGTCTAGAATTAGGGGGATAAGATGCTCACCCATCTACGCCAGCATCCAATTAGACAAAGATGATGAAAATTTGATGAAAATTTGAAAAAGGGTGTTGGCCTATGAGAAAAGGGAAAGAAAGGAAAGGGGAACACAATAAGGGATCACGTCTTGGTGTGATCTTGGGTTTAACATAGGAGAAGGAGAGGAGGGAGGGGGAGGAGGAAAAAAGAGGAAGGAAGTAGGAGGGAGATCCGAGCCTACCTGCAAAGAACAGAATCTACTGCACATAAATCGCTGTGAGGATTATGAAATATGTAGGGTGATCCTATGAATGACATAAAATAGATCAGTGAAAATCCGTGGTACAGCAATTTATGTAAAAGACGGTAATTCTATCTGGACCAATGAACATACCTGCGGACAGGGTTATGGCCAAGGCCCTGATAACGGGTATGAGGACCCAGTGGTCAATGTGTCTGACTTTGACTATAATGGACTCTAGAAGAAAAATGTATATAGTAAAGAAGTGGTTACAAATCGATGTATACCATCAGAGAAAGGTAAGGTACGTGGGAGCATATATACTACAAAAGGGCCTCACCAGGCGCAGTAGTATGTTGATGTGAATGCAGGTGGTATAATATAATAGTATTTCGGGTATTATCTCTGTAAGGGAAATGAAAATTAAGATTGATATAATGGTGTATGGAAACACTGGCCATAGTGGATAATCAGGAGGACATACCTGTGGATCAAATGTTTGCTACAAACGTAGTGACGGGTATAGGAACCCCTTGGTGGGATGTATCAAACTCAAGTCATTTTTAGGATCTGAAAGGAAAGTATATAAGTGTTGAATAAGATCTGTCGTCTAGAAGAAAAATAAGGCATGTTAAGGCACACGTACCATTAAGTAACGTCACCAGGTGTAGCAGTCAGTTAATGTCAGCACAGATGATGCAGTAATGCTCCAGGTGTTATCACTACATTGGAAACAAGGGTATAGTTAGGATGAAATAATTAGGTTGCTGGTAATACCAAGTAATGAGATTTACCTCAATGCGAGCTGTACTATAGTGAGGGATTAGTATGTGTTCCTGGTAATAATAGGGCCAGGTTCAGTCTGTAATTAGAGATGGAATATAGTAAAATAGGTATCCTCTCACATAGGGGGTTAATAGTGAAATATTACCATAATACAGGGGAGACTGGGTTGAATTTCAGGATCTGGATGTAGGAGCCTCGGATATAAGGTATCTGAGCAGGGTGGCCTTGCAAGGTAGGGAGAAATAGAGAGAAGGAAAAAACACATGAACGAACAAAGATAAGGTCACGAAATAGGGATGCCAGAGTGTCCGGGCGAGCCACTTACCCTCCTTGTGTGGGTGATCATGCAATCTGTGCGTCTCGTGCTGTGAGCGCTGCAGCGTCTGGGTTTAAATGGACGGTGCGGTCAGGGGCGTAACTTCCGGTGGTTAGAGGGCGAAAGTGATGCGTGTCGGCGTGAGCCGCACGCCGCGCATGCGCAGACAGCAAGGACGTTTGTTATGCAGCGGATCATGGGAGCGGCGCGTCATATCCGGTATTTGGAATACAAGGAAGAATGGGCGGTGGAACGCATACCGCGCATGCCTATTGGATTCGATATACTCCAGTGAGAAAAGGTGCTGGGTAAAGTGCTGTGCCGCTCCAATATGATGGGATACAATCGCCGGTATCTCAAGTGAGGTGGGGCACTGGTAGAAAATAGTGGTGGTGCCTATGGACGGGACGAATAATTCTGTGAACAAAATGAAAAAGGAATTAGGGTTTTATCTAATGTACAATAACACATACCAAAAACGGGTTCATCAAATCAGCATAACGTAAGGACTATAGATCTCCAAGAGGGAGATCCCAGTAACACACGTCTACACAGCACAAGGCCGTATCATAACATATCTGAATAA
Source organism: Anomaloglossus baeobatrachus (assembly GCF_048569485.1). Classification (NCBI taxonomy): domain Eukaryota; kingdom Metazoa; phylum Chordata; class Amphibia; order Anura; family Aromobatidae; genus Anomaloglossus; species Anomaloglossus baeobatrachus. The sequence goes on along the minus strand of NW_027441784.1, from coordinate 2,170,781 downwards.
GGTAATTAAGTGGAAAACCATTGCAGAAATTTTTAGAGACCTGATTCATAATATAAGGACTATAAATCTCTAAGAGGGAGATCCTTGTAACACACGTCTACACAGCACAAGGCCGTGTCATAACATATCTAAATAAGATAATTCGGTGGAACACCATTGCAGAAATGTTTAGAGACCTGATTCATATTTTCTATTGAGCCCATGGGGTTCCATGGTGCCCAAGGTATGTATCCATCTCGCTTCTAATTCCAGGAGGCGCTTAATTCTATTGCCCCCTCTGCGATTCATACAGACCTGATCAATTACTTGATACCTAAGTTGAGAGACATTATGTGCCGCTATTTGAAAGTGATGGGGGATGGGTAGTAAAGTACGTCCGCAACGAATGTCGGATTTATGTTTGTTTATGCGGTCTCGGACATGTTGGGTGGTCTCCCCAACATATCCGAGACCGCACGGACATTTGATGAAGTAGATCACGTATGAACTATCACACGTGAAAAAACTCTTGATGTGAAAAACTTTACCGGTTCGAGGATGTGTAAATGTGTTACCTCTGGTAACGTTGGAACATTGCGCGCAGCTCAGGCACGGGAAGGTCCCGAACTGAGGATTACCAATGAACCGTTGCCGGGAAGAGGTTATGGCGGAACCTATGTCCGCTCGAATGAGCTTGTTTTTCAAATTTGGAGATCTTTTGTAACAGATCAGTGGTGGATTATGAAATTCCTTGATGTGAGGATAAGACATTCCTAAAAGTGGCCAATGTTTGAGAATAATGTTCTTGAGTAGAGGAGAGAAAGGATGATAAGTATTTATGAAATAAATACGATTCTTAGTGTCATCTGCTTTCACTGAGGATGTTGTGGTTTTCTCAGCTATTTCCTGGGGATACCCCCTCTGGATAAACTTGCCACTCATCTCTTGGTGTCTGCTGATTCTGGTCTCATTATCACTAACCAATCTATCCACTCTTGTGTGTTGTGAAATGGGTAGAGACCGCTTGGTATGTCTTGGATGATTACTGGTGTAGTGGAGAAGACTATTACGGTCTGTGGGCTTGATGTAAATGTCGGTGGACAGTAGGCCTGTGATGTCTTTGATGACTAAACAGTCCAGGAAATTGATCCTGTAGGGATCATGATGTATAGAGAATGATAGACCCGGTAAGAAACTGTTGATATCCATATGAAAGGTAAGTAAAGACTCAAGATCACCATTCCAAATCATAAATATATCATCTATATAGCGACGCCATAGGAGTGCGTGCTGAATGATGAGTGGGTGGTTATGTACATATTTTTCCTCAAAACGCGTCATGAATATGTTAGCGTAGGGGGGTGCAACATTAGAGCCCATTGCAGTCCCCCTACGCTGGACATAAAATTGATCCTGGAACAGAAAGTAATTCTGCTCCAAGATGATGGTAAGCATATCGATGCAGAAAGATCTGTTATCAGCTGGTAGGGTGGTATACTGTTCCAAAAACCATTTAACTGCCGAGAGTCCTGTGTCATGGTCTATACTGGTGTATAGACTATTGACGTCCATTGTTACCAAAAGGGATAATGGTGGTATCCGGTTTAAGTCTGTAAGGATTTCAAGGAAATGGGAAGTGTCTTTGATATATGATTGAGTGAGTGGAATGAAAGGGGATAGGATTCTCTCAATAGTCTTGGCCACCGGTGAAAAAACGGAATCAGTGGAGGCTACGATAGGTCTCCCGGGTGGGTGAGTGAGGTGTTTATGAATTTTAGGGAGAGTATAAAACACAGGAGTGACGGGGTGTGGATTATGGAGATAGTCTCTGAGTTTCTGATCAATGGTACCTGAATCATAATAACGTTTTGCGACAGATGTAATTAGTGAAGCAATTCTGAGAGTGGGGTCACTGCCAATGGGTTCATACGTCAAATGGTCTGACAACTGTCCCTGTATCTCAGAAATGTAATACGCCCGATCAAGGATGACGATAGCGCCACCCTTGTCGGCCGGTTTAATGACGATGGAAGAATTATTTTGAAGAGAGTTCACCCTACATATTTCATAATCTTCACAGCGATTTATGTGCAGTAGATTCTGTTCTTTGCAGGTAGGCTCGGATCTCCCTCCTACTTCCTTCCTCTTTTTTCCTCCTCCCCCTCCCTCCTCTCCTTCTCCTATGTTAAACCCAAGATCACACCAAGACGTGATCCCTTATTGTGTTCCCCTTTCCTTTCTTTCCCTTTTCTCATAGGCCAACACCCTTTTTCAAATTTTCATCAAATTTTCATCATCTTTGTCTAATTGGATGCTGGCGTAGATGGGTGAGCATCTTATCCCCCTAATTCTAGACTCCATATAGCATAATAATTTTCACAGACGGTTTTCTAATCCCTCATCGATAAGTATCTAGAATTACTCTATTCAATGTGATATTGATCTCTATGCCTTGTTTTTACACATGAAAATTAGGTCGTATGTATTATTAATGTTGTTTTTCACATTCTGTATGTCCTTTATGATTTTCATATATTTTTTTCTCTGTATATTTTTTCCACATGTAAAATGTATTAAAGTCAGATTGTCCGACCAGATGAAGGCTTGAAAGCCGAAACGTTGTCTTGAGGTGGACTTTCTACTATGTGAATTTTTTTCTCACAATAAAAGAAAAAATAGATCAAGATTATTGAACTTGTGTCCGTTTCTCTCGTGGGATACCATACAGTGTGCCGGGGTTCATATTTTTTCTTGTCCATGTATACTAATGCAGCCAGCCTCTCCAGGCCTCCATGTATACTAATGCAGCCAGCCTCTCCAGGCCTCCATGTATACTAATGCAGCCAGCCTCTCCAGGCCTCCATGTATACTAATGCAGCCAGCCTCTCCAGGCCTCCATGTATACTAATGCAGCCAGCCTCTCCAGGCCTCCATGTATACTAATGCAGCCAGCCTCTCCAGGCCTCCATGTATACTAATGCAGCCAGCCTCTCCAGGCCTCCATGTATACTAATGCAGCCAGCCTCTCCAGGCCTCCATGTATACTAATGCAGCCAGCCTCTCCAGGCCTCCATGTATAATGTAGCAGCCAGCCTCTCCAGGCCTCCATGTATAATGTAGCAGCCAGCCTCTCCAGGCCTCCATGTATAATAATGCAGCCAGCCTCTCCAGGCCTCCATGTATAATGTAGCAGCCAGCCTCTCCAGGCCTCCATGTATAATGTAGCAGCCAGCCTCTCCAGGCCTCCATGTATAATAATGCAGCCAGCCTCTCCAGGCCTCCATGTATACTAATGCAGCCAGCCTCTCCAGGCCTCCATGTATAGTAATGCAGCCAGCCTCTCTAGGCCTCCATGTGTAATGTAGCAGCCAGCCTCTCCAGGCCTCCATGTATACTAATGCAGCCAGCCTCTCCAGGCCTCCATGTATAATAATGCAGCCAGCCTCTCCAGGCCTCCATGTATACTAATGCAGCCAGCCTCTCCAGGCCTCCATGTATACTAATGCAGCCAGCCTCTCCAGGCCTCCATGTATACTAATGCAGCCAGCCTCTCCAGGCCTCCATGTATACTAATGCAGCCAGCCTCTCCAGGCCTCCATGTATAATGTAGCAGCCAGCCTCTCCAGGCCTCCATGTATAATGTAGCAGCCAGCCTCTCCAGGCCTCCATGTATACTAATGCAGCCAGCCTCTCCAGGCCTCCATGTATAATGTAGCAGCCAGCCTCTCCAGGCCTCCATGTATAATGTAGCAGCCAGCCTCTCCAGGCCTCCATGTATAATAATGCAGCCAGCCTCTCCAGGCCTCCATGTATACTAATGCAGCCAGCCTCTCCAGGCCTCCATGTATAGTAATGCAGCCAGCCTCTCTAGGCCTCCATGTGTAATGTAGCAGCCAGCCTCTCCAGGCCTCCATGTATACTAATGCAGCCAGCCTCTCCAGGCCTCCATGTATAATAATGCAGCCAGCCTCTCCAGGCCTCCATGTATACTAATGCAGACAGCCTCTCCAGGCCTCCATGTATACTAATGCAGACAGCCTCTCCAGGCCTCCATGTATACTAATGCAGACGGCCTCTCCAGGCCTCCATGTATACTAATGCAGACGGCCTCTCCAGGCCTCCATGTATACTAATGCAGACGGCCTCTCCAGGCCTCCATGTATACTAATGCAGACGGCCTCTCCAGGCCTCCATGTATACTAATGCAGACGGCCTCTCCAGGCCTCCATGTATACTAATGCAGACGGCCTCTCCAGGCCTCCATGTATACTAATGCAGACGGCCTCTCCAGGCCTCCATGTATACTAATGCAGACGGCTTCTCCAGGCCTCCATGTATACTAATGCAGACGGCCTCTCCAGGCCTCCATGTATACTAATGCAGACGGCCTCTCCAGGCCTCCATGTATACTAATGCAGACGGCCTCTCCAGGCCTCCATGTATACTAATGCAGACGGCCTCTCCAGGCCTCCATGTAAACTAATGCAGACAGCCTCTCCAGGCCTCCATGTATACTAATGCAGACAGCCTCTCCAGGCCTCCATGTATAATGAGCCTCCTCAGGCCTCTGGCCACCGTGTATTCACTAATTTATATATATATATATATATATAAGTACTCACCCTTTCTCTTCCTGCTCTGTCTTCACATCTCCTCATGGCACTGCTTCTCGTCCTCACTGCTCCCCTCATTCCCCAGCCGCTGCTCGTCCTCACTGCTCCCCTCATTCCCCAGCCGCTGTTGTGTCCTGACCGCCCTCCTCTTCCACCGCTGCTCGTCTTCCCCCCTTCTCGTTCTCCCGGTGCTCCGGTCGGCATCCTCCCGTCCTGCGCTCTGTGCGCTCTGCACACTGAGTACAGCAGTCGCACAGGAGTGACGTCACCGTGCAGGCACAGGGGGGGAGGGGAATGATAATGCATAGAGTGCCGCCGGCAGCTCTATGCTTCAACATTACTGTGCGCGGTGACGGGGGAGGGGGCCCCGCTGCCGCCGCTGACACCAGGCAGGGGGGGCCGATGTCGGCGGTAGCCGGTCATGTAGCCGCCACGTGGTTTGTGACAGATCAGCGCAGCTCCTCCCTCACTGACAGGAGCTGGCTGCTGAACTTCCGGGCGGCCGCCGGGCCCCTAAGCTCCCGGGCCTGGTTGCAATGACGACCGCGGTAGTTACGCCCCTGCATAAACCCCTTTAGCTCCTCCTGCCCACCCTGCCAAACGCATCATCTATATACTTTACCCACAACAAGACTGAACCATTATCACTGTCAGGATATTGAATGGAGCGCTCCCAATAGCCCAAGAAGAGGCACGCATGCGAGGGCGCACAAGACGCCCCTATGGCAGTGCCCCTCTCCTGGAGATAGTAGCGCCCCTTAAACAGGAAGAAGTTGTGGGTGAGGATAAATTTCAGCAGGGTGAGCAGGAGAGAAACAAGATCACTATCCAGAGAGGTAGTGCCCAAATAGAATTCAACAGCCCTTAACCCATCAGAGTGTGCAATAGAGGTATATAATGATTTTACATCAGCAGTCATCATTATAAGATCATCATCCAGATGTAAAGCGATTAGCGCGCATGCGCATCATACCTTCCGGGACGCCAGCTGAAGTGGGCGGCATGGCCGCCGCCATGCAGTGCATGCCACTAATGGGCCTCAGGTGAGTCTAGCGCTATATAATGGTGACCATTCCCCTGTCACAGCACCTCCTGACGAAGCGAGTGTGAAACACGCGTAGAGGTGCTGAGCAGTGTGGTTCTTCAGGTAGAGGTCTCTAACTTTTCAAATTGTCTTCTGGCAGCCTGATGTTCCCCTTCTCTTGGCTGCTCTGCAGGATTGATGATGATGATATATGGAGGTATATTGAATTGAATGTGGGCATTTTGCATATATGGGGAATTCTATAATAACATTGTGCCATACTATTTTATGTATATATGTGTAAGGTTGCAGTGATGCTCCTGTATATCATGTACCTCTAAGGCATCGTCACTTTAAAATTGAAACCCCATTATGGGTGAATAAGTTCGCCTTTAAAACTGCCAGATTGTCAGTTTGTAGTATCATGTTTGGTATATTTAATTGATTGCATTATTCTCTCTTCTGACCACCCTTATGAAATAGCTAATAACCACACTGCTCCAGGATTTTTTCTGTTTTTAAGGGGTTATTTTTTAACTGTGTGTGTTTTGATACCCATCTCTGATTATGTGATAAATTTATGATGTTTTTTGTATCATGTTAATAAAGATGTAATTAGTTTTTGGATTTATTTTGCTTCTTTGATATACTTGTACTAAGATGCAGGTCTAATGTAGGTTTAACATAGAGGGAGGATGCCTTAACTATCTGGTGCCTCTCAGCCCTAGGCTAAGATGCTGTTCCAGGTTATGGTACGCTAGCCCTTTAAGAATACATCTGTGCAAACTCACAGGAGACCTGCTTGGTGTGCGCAAGCCCTGGGAGATGGAAACCATTATAAGCGGCCAGGATAGTAAGTGTGCCGGTGTCTCTACCTAGGAAAGGGGGCAGGACAGTAAGGGGATGCTGGTTACGGTGTTACAAGCTATTTTATAAATTATATCCTTAAATTTGTATATATTATTAAAAATTATTTTTATTCTTGGCAGATGACTACACCAGGAGATTAGAGGCACAACTGACATCTTCAGTTTTTAAATCAGATGACCCTAATATGCCACAAGATATAACTGAAGCAAATCCCACTATTCAATATCCCTTCACAGCAAAGATCTATCATCTGATTCTTTTAAACAAGTCTTACCTTTTGATTCATCACATACTATTAACAGAAACAAAAGAGGCATTAAAAATCAAAATGCTCATATTTCAAAGAAGCCATTTTCAACTTCAGAATATCGAAAAATCCATAAAAAAATGCACACAGGGGAGAAACAATTTTCTTCAGACTCTGTTAGTTACCAGAGAAATCACATAGGGGAGAAGGCATATTCATGTTCAGAATGTGGGAAATGTTTTAACAAAAAATCAGAGCTTGTTATACACCAGAGAATTCACACGGGGGAGAAGCCATATTCATGTTCAGAATGTAGTAAATGTTTTGCACATAAATCACATTTAGTTACACATATGAAAATTCACACTGGAGACAAGCCATATTCATGTTTAGAATGTGGGAAACATTTTACACAAAAAGCAAATCTTGTTATACACCAGAGAACTCACACAGGGGAGAAGCCATTCTCATGTTCAGAATGTGGGAAATGTTTTGCATTTAAAACATATCTTGTTATACACCAGAGAATTCACACAGGGGAGAAGCCATTCTCATGTTCAGAATGTGGGAAATGTTGTGCATTTAAAACAAATCTTGTTATACACCAGAGAATTCACACAGGGGCAAAGCCATTCTCATGTTCAGAATGTGGGAAATATTTTAACTATAAATCCGATCTTGTTAAACACCAGAGAACTCACACTGGGGAGAAGCCATATTCATGTTCAGAATGTGAGAAATGTTTTGCATTTAAAACATGTCTTGTTAAACACCAGAGAATTCACATGGGGGAGAAGCCATTCTCATGTTCAGAATAAGGGAAACGTTTTATTCAAAAATCAGATCTTGTTGTGCATCAAAGATGTCACATTGGGGAGAAGCCATTTTCATGTTCAGAATGTGGGAAATGTTTTAACAAAAAACCTGATCTTGCTAGACACCAGAGAACTCACACGGGGGAGAAGCCATATTCATGTTCAGAATGTGGGAAATGTTTTAACAATAAATCAGTTCTTGTTACACACCAGAGAACTCACACTGGGGAGAAGCCATATTCATGTTCAGAATGTGGGAAATGTTTTGCACACAAATCACTTTTTGTTATACATCAAAGAACTCACACAGGAGAGAAGCCATTCTCATGTTCAGAATGTGGGAAATGTTTTGCACAGAAATCAAATTTTGTTACACATCAAAGAACTCACACGGGGGAGAAGCCTTATTCATGTTCAGAATGTGGGAAATGTTTTAACAAAAAACCTGATCTTGTTACACACCAGAGAACTCACACGGGGGAGAAGCCATATTCATGTTCAGAATGTGGGAAATGTTTTAGAACAAAAACTAATGTTGTTATGCACCAGAGAACTCACACAGGGGAGAAGCCTTTTTCATGTTTAGAATGTGGGAAATGTTTTGTACAGAAATCATATCTTGTTATACACCAGAGAACTCACACAGGGGAGAAGCCATTCTCATGTTTAGAATGTGGGAAATGTTTTGCATCTAAAACATGTGTTGTTAAACACGAGATAATTCACACGGGGGAGAAGCCATATTCATGTTCAGAATGTGGGAAATGTTTTAACAAAAAATCTAATCTTTCTAAACACCAAAGAATTCACACAAGGGAGAAACCCTTGACATGTTTAGAATGAGGTAAATATTTTACACACAAAGGTGATCTTTTTAAACATCACAAAACTCACAAGGGCAGAAGCCATTATCATACCTAGAAGATGACAAATGTGTTACTTAAATTTTAATTTGATGACCACTAAGAAAATTCACATGAGAAGAAACTATATATTTGACAAACTGAACAAGAAAACACAAGAGATAGTGTAAAAAAAAAAAGCAAGTGAACTAGAAAGGGAAAGCTTGCTAGAAGTTACATTAGTATTATAATATATACAGTTACTAATAGATGTCTGTTTTCTAAAAATCAAAGTAATATTCCATGTACATTGAACATTTCACATTGTTATATATTCACTATATGGACAAGAGTATTGTAACCCTCCCCCAAAAATACCCAACATTCCTCCTCCCTCTTCTTGTTTCAAAGATTATACCATATTGCTCAGGTATCTACCATAGAGGGAGGATGCCTTAACTATCTAGTGCCTCTCAGCCCTTGGCTGAGATGTTATTCCAGGTTAGGGCATGCTGGCCCTTTAAGAATCCTTTTTGCTTGTACTGTATATCGCAGCGTTTTGGACGCAGCTGAAATATGCTGCACCCAAAACGCTGCCAACAGTGATCATTGTCACACAGCCTAATAAGAGGGAAGTGAGGAAAGGTGAGGAGAATGGGTTTTTTGGTGTATTACTAAAGGATGGGCACAATAGTACAGGGTACAAGGATGAGCACAATACTACAAGGATGAGCACAAGGATGGACACAATACTACAAGGATGGGTACAATGCTACAGGACACAAGGATGTACACAATACTACAGGACACAAGGATGTACACAATACTACAAGGATGGGCACAATACTACAAGGATGGGAACAATACAGGGCGTAAGGATGGGCACAATACTACAAGGATGGGCACAAGGATGAGCACAATACTACTGGGCAAAAGGATGGACACAATTCTACTGGGCACAAGTATTGGCACAATACTACAAGGATTGGGGACATTACTACAGGGCACAAGGATGGGCACAATACTATAGGGCACAAGATTGGATACAATACTACAGGGCACAAGGATGGATGGAATACTACAGGGCACAAGAATGGACAATACTATAGGGCACAAGGATGATCACAATACTAAAGGGCACAAGGATGGACAATACTATTGGGTACAAAACTTCAGGGCATAAGGATGGGCACAATACTATAGGGCACAAGGATGAGCACATTACTACAGGGCACAAGGATGGACACAATACTACAGGGCACAAAAATAATCAATACTACAGGGCACAAGGATGGGCACAATACTACAAGGATGGGGGACATTACTAAAAGATGTTAGCTAAGATTACTGTATGATGTTGTTAATTGTAAAACAATATTACAAGAAGGGGATAAAATGTAAAAAAAAAACAACAAAATAGAGCACAAATTTTTTTTGGCATTAAAATGTTTTTTTATATATAAACTTAACTAAACAAAAAAGTGCTGGTTTGTCATGTCATAAGAAACAAGCAAAATGTTAAAAAAAGTGATCCAAAGGTGTATAGACAAAAACATGGAATAATTAAAAATGTCACTTTGACCTGCAAAGTATGCGTCCCCTCTCATTTTTTTTTTCTATGAGTTTGAGACCCCTGCTCTAAGGGGGCTTTGATTATAAATACTTACTAAATTGTCCCAATAACCTGTCACTCAAAACATTTTTTCCAATAAAGTCTGAGTATCTAAACTAATGTTCTTCATTTCTTCTTCCTTCATTTCTTTTTGCTGGAGCAGAGGTCGCCCAACCTGTTCCCTCATTATGGCAGTAAATGTCTTGGATACAATACTCTTATTACTGCAATTTCTCACTAACAAAGCTTTAACTGTTTGTTAATTGTTCCAAAAGTATTACCATTATTCCTCTGTAAGGCCTGACGTAACAATTTAACCCTATACTCTTGGCCTTTTTAACACAATATGAACTCCTCGTTCTTTTCCTTCCTTTCCTCGGCTATTTACTTCTCCACACGAGGTCCTTGATTACATTTTCTATTATTTTAAATACTTTTTTAAATTCCAAATTTAGCTTTGAGCACACAACAAAAATGGGGAAAAGAAGTATTCTTTTCCTTTCGTCACGACAGCACCCACGAGAGAGGGATCCGCCCCCTTCAGGACAGGAAACCTACAGATAAAAAGGGGCGGTCCCCCTCCCTCATCAGTTGGTTTCCTGTCCTGCAGGGATCGGAACCTACAGTTCCTGGGTCCAGTTGAGTCCGTGCGGTCTCCAAGGGAACGGCGGAGCTCAGGATCCGGAAGCACGGTCGGTGGAGCTCCCCTCGTGGACTCCGTCCTCCGGTGCACCTCGTCTCTTTCTCCTGGTCCGGCTTTGCCTCCAGGGATATGACGCCTGCAGCAGAGCGTGCTTCTACCGGTACGTGTGCGCGGCGGGGGAGGCCCTGCCGCGTCAGCGCACGCTCCCTGCTGCAGTGACCCGGAAGTATGCAGGAGCGCTTCCGGGGGAGCGGCCGGGAAGGTTCCTGGTGAAGCCCGTGGTCCCCTCCATCCTGGCCGGACGCTGCGGTGCTGGTGAGTTGCTATGGCGGTCGGGCCGGAGCCTCTCCCTGACGCGTGCCTGCGTCTTCACCGCTGCACGGCGTGTGCACGCGGGAAGGGGTGTCCTGGGCCTGCCGCGTCCGCGTTCTGTCTCCGCGACGGTGGCCCGGCTGTGCTCCTGCTTCTGCGGATCGGGGGGGCTCGGCTGTGGATCTCTGCCAGCCCTTCCCCCTGCCCTTCTGTCCGGGGTTAGTCCCCTTCTGGGACGGTCCCTCTGCCGTCAGCGTCCCTCATGCTGTGCTGTGGCAGGCATCCTGGTGGTGTCTGCACTGGGGTGTGCGCTGGGGTGCCCTCTTGGTCTGTGCTCGGTGGCCTCTGTGCCCTCCTGCCTCTGAGCTCCTGGGCCCCTGTGGACTCCTGGCCCCTGTGGCCTGGCCTCGGTGGAACCTGGCCCCTGTGGCCTTCTGGCCCCTGTGGACTCCTGGCCTCTGTGGCCTCTGGGCCTCTGTGGACTCCTGGCCCCTGTGGACTCCTGGCCTCTGTGTCCTCCTGGCTTCTGTGTCCTCCTGGCCTCTGTGGCCTCCGGGCCGCTTGCCTTCTGTGGCCTCCGGGCCTCTTAGCTTCTGTGGCCTCCGGGCCTCTTGGCTTCTGTGGCCTTCGGGCCTCTTGGCTTCTGTGGCCTCCGGACCCCCTGGCTTCTGTGGTCTCTGGGCCTTTTTGGCTTCTGTGGCCTCTGGGCTTCTGTGGCTTCTGGGCCTCTTGGCTTCTGTGGCTTCGGGGCCTCTTGGCTTCTGTGCCCTCTGGGCCTCTTGGCTTCTGTGGCCTCTGGGCTTCTGTGGCCTCTGGCCTCCTGGCTTCCTGGCTTCTGTGGCCTCCTGGCTTCTGTGGCCTATGGGCCTCCTTGCTTCTGTGGCCTCTGGGCCTCCGGGCTTCTGTGGCCTCTGTGCCGGTTGGCCTCTGTGCCTGTTGGCCTCTGTGCCTGTTGGCCTCTGTGCCTGTTGGCCTCTGTGCCGCTTGACCTCTGTGCCGCTTGACCTCTGTGCCGCTTGACCTCTGTGCCGCTTGACCTCTGTGCCGCTTGGCCTCTGCCGCTTGGCCTCTGTGCCGCTTGGCCTCTGTGCCGCTTGGCCTCGGTACATCCGGGCTTCTGTGCTTCGGGGCCTCGGTCCTCTGTGCCTCGGGGCCTCGGTCCTCTGTGCCTCCTGGCCTCGTGCTTCTTGGCCTCGTGCTTCTTGGTCTCGTGCTTCCTGGCCTCGTGCTTCTTGGCCTCGTGCTCCGGGCCTCGTGATTCCTGGCCTTGTGCTTCTTGGCCTCGTGCTTCTTGGCCTCGTGCTCCGGGCCTCGTGATTCCTGGCCTTGTGCTTCCTGGCCTCGTGCCTCTGTCCCTCTGTGCCTCCGGGCCTGGGGCCTCTGTGTCTCCTGGCCTCGGGCCTCTGTGCCTCCTGGCCTCGGGCCTCTGTGCCTCCTGGCCTTGGGCTTCTCTCCCTCCTGGCCTTGGTGCCTCCTGGCCTCGGTGCCTCCTGCCTCGGTGCCTCCTGGCCTCGGGCCTCTGTGCCTTGTGCTTCATGGCCGCGTGCCTCTGTTGCCTCCTGGTCTCTTGTCTCCGGCCTCTGTGCTTCCGGGTCTTGTGCTTCCTGGCCTCTGTGCTTCCGGGCCTCCTGGCCTCTGTGCTTCCTTGCCTCCGGCCTTCCTGGTCTCTGGGCCTCCTGGCCTTTGTGGCCTCTGTGGCTTCTTGACCTCTGTGGCTTCCTGGCCTCTGGACCTCCCGGCCTTGGGCCTCCGGGCCCTGTGCCTCTGTGCCTCCTGCTTCTGTGCCTCCTGGCCTCAGGCCTCTGTGCCTCCTGCCCTCTGTGTTTCCTGGCCTCCTGCCCTCTGTGTTTCCTGGCCTCCTGCCCTCTGTGCCTTCTGCCCTCTGTGCCTCTTGGCCTCTGTACCGCTTGGCCTCTGTGTCTCTTGGCCTCTGTGCCTCTAGGCCTCTGCGTCTCCTGCAGCTGGGCCTCTGGGCCTCTGGGCCTCTTGGCCTCCTGGCCTCTTGGCCTCTGGCCGTCTGGGCCTCTGGGCTTCTGTGCCTCTGGGCTTCTGTGCGTCTGGCCCTCTGTGCCTCTGGCCCTCTGTGCCTCTGGCCCTCTGTGCCTCTGGGCCTCTGTGCCTCTGGGCCTCTGTGCCTCTGGGCCTCTGTGCCTCTGGGCCTCTTGGCCTCTGGGCCTCTTGGCCTTTGGACCGCGGGGGCCTGTGTTCTGGTCTTCCGCCTCTGCCGCCTTGCGCCTCCTTGGCCTTGTGCCGGGCCTGGCGCCTTGGGCTTCTTGCTTCGCTTCTGGTGTTCCTTGCTGCTCCCATCTGGCCCTGCCGTCCCTGGTTCTCTCTCCTGAGTGCCGTGCTTGTTCGGGCGCCCCTAGGTTCTTCCGTCCCGGCCAGCCCTCCTGTCACGGAGTCCCTTCCTTCCCCCCGCGTCACAGGACTCCCCTTGCCGGTGTGTTTTTTGTCGGGGCGTTGCTGCCTTCCCGTCCTTGCTGCGTTGTAGGCCGCCAGTCCGCACCCAACCTTGTGGTCGGCTGTGGATGCTCATCCTGCCCTCCCTTCCTCCCTCCTCATCTGCTGTCTTCCGTTGTCCTCTGTTCTGCCATTCTCCTGTCAGGAAGGGTTATGGGTCTCTCGGTCGGTCCCCTCCGGGTGACTTTCTGCCCTGGGCGCCCTGTTTACATCCCGTCTTGCGGGTTCTGAGGGGTTGTGCGCTTCCTTCCGGCTGGGGGCCGCTGCCAGCCGGTCCGTCTACCGGCTCTCCTCCCTGGGGTCTTGCTCTGGGGTTGGGCGCCCTACCCTTTGCGCCCTTCTAGCCCCTCTCTGTCATGTGCTCTTTCTCCCTTCCTTCTTTTCGCGTCCTTGATTGGGGGGGCGCTGTCCCCACCCCCCCTTCTGGGTCGCTCGGCGGCCCCTTGGCGGCTGGATGGGTCTTTTGTTTTTTGTCTTTCAGGGTTCCGGCTGTGCTCCTCTGGTGTCGTGCTGTCCCTTGCCCCGATGGCTGTGGACTACTGTTTCCCTCGCGTCTGTGGTCCAGCCTGTTCTCCTGTCCTCCTCGGTGACGGATCGTTCTCCTGCGAGGTGGCCTCCTACTTGGTGACTGTGGCGGATGTCTCCTCGACGGTTTTGTAAGGCTGTGACCTGGTCTTCTTCCACTTTTCCGGGCTCTGCCGGCTGGCCTTTGGTTCTTCCACTAACCTTCCGTTTGGCAGCTTGGCTCTTCCCGTGGTTATCCCGCCCTTAGTGTGTCTTCTCTCTAAGTCTCTCGTGGGTGCTGTCGTGACGAAAGGAAAAGACTATATTACGTACCGGTAATGGGATTTTCCTGAGTCCACGACAGCACCCTTTACACCCCTGCCCTTTCTTTGTTTGTTTTTTCTCACGCTTCGGTGTCCTGGGATTGGTCTGTGTTATTTCCTAATTCTTTGGCGGTTCCTCTCCCGGTCTCTGCAACCAACTGATGAGGGAGGGGGACCGCCCCTTTTTATCTGTAGGTTTCCTGTCCTGAAGGGGGCGGATCCCTCTCTCGTGGGTGCTGTCGTGGACTCAGGAAAATCCCATTACCGGTACGTAATATAGTCTTTTTTTCCTATTTAGATCATTCTATTTTTTTTTTAAGAGAAATGATAATAAAATGCCCCTCCCCCTCCCCTTCCACCTTTTCCCAATCCGGAATGCTGGTGTAGGTTTATCTATACAGAGACGTCATGTACAGAAATATTAGGGCTACAGCGACATCACATATGTTATACAGAAGAGTAGTGCTGTCTCCATAGTTCTTTATACATTGACTTATAGATCAGACAAGCTCCTCATATTTAGGCAGTTTCTATTTTACTCAATCCATCTAAATGTTATCAATTTATGTGTAAGAAACAATAATCGTCCTACCGCAGATTTCCCACTTGTTTCCAGTGTCAGTTCTTCTATATTCCCTTATGTAAAAACTTGGTGTCTCCGACCAAACCTGCTGATTAGGATTTTACAATCGTAATAACTTTACTCCAAAAAAGTATTTATACTCCGCAGCCTGTGTATAAGATCTGCAGCTTCCGCTCAGCACTTCCCACCTTTGTCCTCTGTACGTATGGCCGACCTTGTGGAGGAACAGAGGGTCATATATCTCTTATAGATGATTTATAGATCTGACAGTCTACAATGTCCACTGGGGATACAGATCTAAGCTTTTCAGGGATCCTTGTGTGTCAGTAACGACCAAATGTTCCTTTCCCATTTACACATAATAGCAGGAGCATAATTTTCCGCATATTTCGATAGCGGCACTTGATAAAATCCAGAAATTTCGCCAGACGTTCTCCATGAATTAGATATTGGGCTCAACATCAAGTCTGACCGCAGTCCAAGTTCTTTAAGCAAGAGTTTGATGGGCCCCGATGCAAAGTTTGTACCTCGCACCCCCAACCATACACCAACACTTGGGGTATGGGATAATAACGCTGACATTCGGGGTACAGGATAGTGTGGCTGATACTGGGCTCTTTTCCTTCAGCACCCAGGTTTCCCATGATCTGAAATTCCTTTTTTATCAGCACCCAGCTTTCCTATGTTCTGATATCTTGTCCTCAGCATCCACCTTCCCCATGCTCTGCTATACATTTTGCCTCAGTACCCAGCTTTCCCATATCAGAGCATGGGAAACCTGGGTGCTGAGGGAAAGAGCCTCAAAACCTCATCCCATGCTTGTATCTTTGTCCTCCCTCGTATATAGCACTCCAAGTACTATAATAGCCCCCCACATACCATTCCATATAGTATAATGGGTCCCACATAATCCTTCATATATTTGAATGCACCCCATAGTCCTCCATATGTTATACTGCACCCCATAGTCCCCCAGATATTATAATGCAGCCCCCATAGTCCCCCATGTATTATAATGCATCCCATAGTCCTTCATGTATCATACTGCACCCCATAGTCCTCCATATGTTATACTGCACCACACAGTCCTCCATGTATTATAATTCACCCTGCTGTTTTCCATATGTTATGATGCAGCCCCTATAGTGCTCGATATATTATAATCCTGTAGACTGTGAGCCCTCGCGGGCAGGGTCCTCTCTCCTCCTATACCAGTCTCTCTTGTACTGTTAATGATTGTTGTACGTATACCCTCTTTTACTTGTAAAGCGCCATGGAATAAATGGCGCTATAATAATAAATAATAATAATAATAATCCTGTAGACTGTGAGCCCTTGCAGGCAGGGTCCTCTCTCCTCCTATACCAGTCTGTCTTGTACTGTTAATGATTGTTGTACGTATACCCTCTTTCACTTGTAAAGCGCCATGGAATAAATGGCGCTATAATAATAAATAATAATAATAATAATAATGCAGCCCCCATAGAGCTTCATATTGTATTCTGCAGCCCACATACAATTTAATGCACACACCTAGTCCTCCATATATTATAATGCAGCTCCATAGTCCTGAATGTTTTATAATGCACCCCATAGTCCTTCATTTTGTAGTATGCAGCCCCCGTACCATTTAATGCACTCCATAGGCCTCCATGTATTATAATGCACATTCATAGGCCTCCATATATTATAATGCAGCCCCATAGTCCTTCATATTATATTATGCAGCCCTCATACTATTTAATGCACCCCATATACCTCCATGTGTTATAATGCATCCCCAAAGTATATATAAGGTGTCTTTCATATTGTATTATACAGTCCTCATACCATTTAATGCACCCCCATAGGCCTCCATATATTATAATGCACCCCCCAAAGTATGCATAATTTGTCTTTTGATACTGTATTATGCAGCCCCCATACCGTTTAATGCACCCCCATAGCCCTTTGGCCACCGTATACTCACTGATTAAAAAAAAAAATAATAAATAATAATAAACAAATCCTCCAGGGGCGGACGCGGACACGGAGAGCAAAGAGCCCCTGTGTAAGAATTGACCATGCCCCCCCTCCCGAACCCCTCCCAAACCCCTCCCTCTGCCTCTTGGGGTTTTCCAATTTACCATTTTAAGTTTTGTTGTGCTCATCATCTTGCACTTGGAAAAAATAATAAAATGAGAGTTACTCATTCTCACCTGGTCCAGTGATGTCTCTCTGCTGCTCCGTCTATGTTTACAGGCTGCAGTAATAATGTCACACATGACCACTTTAGATAATCACAGGGCTCCGCAACTGACACCATCTACCTCGGCGTGACGGCTGAGCTCAGTGATTGGCTCCAGCAGTCACATGTTTTAGTCATCACATCACAGCTGCAAACATAGACCAGAGCAGCCGCAAAGAGGAATTGCTGGTTCAGAGGAGGATAAATACACAGTCATGCACGCACACATATACAGACACACACATATACACATTATTTATGCACAGAAGTACATATACTATACATACACATACTATTTATGCACAGAGATATCTACTGTATGCACACATGCACCTTCACTTATATATACATTCACATACATATATAGACAGACACATGCACAATTATATACAGTACAAGCAACATAGGTATGTATGTAAAAGCAAATAGCCAGACCCAATCAGTATATACTCACATCTCTGTTTCTTCACAAGTTGCTGATGACCTGTCTGACGTATCAATAAAGGTGAACCATGGTCTAATAGAGCGCTAACGAGGCCACAAAATCGTTTAGTAAGTTTTGTTTTATCAAAGCCACAACGCGTTTCGATATACACAATATCTTCGTCAGGTGGATATAAAAAACGAAGCGTGGAGAGTATCATTTAAAGGGGCAGGTGTAACATCATTGGCCAGTGATAAGGATAACTGTGGAAAAAAAAGGCGCAAAATAGGGTCTTACCCGGTATGACACGTGGGGGCAAGTGTGGGTTAGTACACTCACCTGAAGGGGTTGTGCAAGTCACAACCCCTATGAAGGCACGTAGTAACTGTGGAAGGCAGCAGTCCCGCAGTATAGATGTAGTATTATACTATTAAGTCTTTCTTTGTACTTTGTCCTGATGATGAGGACGGATATGTCCTCGAAACGCGTAGACCTGTGAAAAAATAAATAAAGAAAGAATTTACTGACAAGCATCTGGACTCTTTGTGGTCTGGCGCGGATTTTGAAACCTGCTTTCTTCTCTACCTTTTTGGAATACATCATTGGCCAGTGACATTCCAAACCGTTAACCCTTGGTGTGTCACACTGAAGACTCTAACATTTGTGTTATGGAAACAGTTTAAAAGTTTTATATAAGGAGAACAAGATTAAAAGAAAAACCGTCAATATTGGTATTAATATAATCATAAAATTATACTCATATTAAAATTATATATATATACACCTTCTTATCTTAAAATTTTTAATTTTTTTTTTTTTTAGTATACAGAAACATAAGAACAAAAGATTAATAAAAATTCAAAGTGGAAGAGATATATAAAAGGATAAAATTAAAACCGGTATATATGGAGTAAGGGTATATTCAGAGAAAAATCAATATATGTGAAATAGTATATGCAGAGGAAAAAATGAAATTCATTTATTTTGATAATACCTAATGGTGAATTCGAGTGATCACCACACATTAAAACCAAATAGACTGGTCAGCACAATAGGTGCTGTGATTCCCTTGGAAAAAATGAGGAAAAAATCTTTCAATATTTAACCACATTTTCAATTGTCAAATTAAGGCCCTCAGGGTTTTTTCCTCTGAATATACTCCTATTTCACATATACTGATTATTCTCTGAATATACCCTTACTCCATATATACCGGTTTTAATTTTATCCTTTTATATATCTCTTCCACTGTGAATTTTTATTAAAAAATAAAAATTTTAAGATAAGAAGGTATGTGTGTGTATATATATATATATATATATATAATTTTAATATGAGTATAATTTTATGATTATATTAATACCAATATTGATGTTTTTTCTTTTAATCTTGCTCTCATTATATATAACTTTTAAACTATTTCCATAACACAAATGTTAGAGTTTTCAGTGTAACACACCAAGGGTTAACGGTTTGGAATGTCGCTGGCCAATGATATTACACCTGCCCCTTTAAATGATACTCTCCACACTTCGTTTTTTATATCCACATGACGAAGATATTGTGTATATCGAAACGCGTTGTGGCTTTGATAAAACAAATAAAACTTACTAAATGATTTTGTGGCCTCCTTAGCGCTCTATTAGACCATGGTTCACCTTTATTGATACCTATTTCCCTCTTTGGGGGTCCATGGCAAGAGCTGCTTGAACGGAGGCTTCATCAAAACCAGGACCTTTTGGACGCCTATTCCCTCCACTAACCCGCGGCTGGATCAGGCTTACAGGAATCTGTCTCCCTGGAAGGATCTCAAGGATTTCACGGATAATCCTCCTGACAGCGGAATAATACACTCCTGTCTAACACCGTGGTTGTGCGAGGGCTGCACAACCACTCCAGGTGAGCAGTTTTAATTACCGGTCTCACAGTTACTCCTGTCCTGAGACTCTTCACATGCGCTCCCTGTTTTTACTTTTTATTCAGACCCCTGTCTGACAGGGACGTAGCGGCCGTGTGGTACGCTACAGAACAGCTCAACCACAGAGAGGAACCGGCTGGTTCTCTGCAGGCCGGGCCCCTAACCCTGCGGGCCCGGTCACAATGGCGACCTCTGCGATTGCGGTAATTACTCCCCTGTCTTTAATTGTATTTTGTGTATTAAAATCTAGTTACTGGATGAGACCTGAATATATCGATAACAACATCTATGAGGAGGTTAAATTCTTCTAATTGCTGAAACGAGCAGAAATCATTATTGGACAATAGGCGGCTGATTCTCGTAATACCTGATGAAATCCATTTCTCACCCATCTAGATGTAGGAATTCAGGAAGGGTCTGATTGTTCCCCACAGATGTATAAAAAGTGCGGCCTTTATCTCCTCAGGGTTTTATTTTACATCACAATTACACACAATTTCTATCACACAATGATTTTTTCTTTACACTTTTGTAACGACCATTGCAGGTTCAAGTCTCCAAAGGAAAAGGAGGCAGAATAAATATCTCAGAAGGTATAAATATATGGAATACAAATATATCATACAAAGGTTAGCGTGTAACACAAGGTCTGTATGAAGAAGAGATGGGGACAGGCAAACATCAGAGTAATAATATCTACCATGGGACAAAGCTATATAGACCCATCATAATATGCACATATATACACCCAGAATAAATGAAGGAAAGGTAGAAGCATAGTGCAATATATACAGCAGTAATAGGATGCAAGTTATGGAGACATATATGTGTATAAGTATCCACTAAGTATTAGGGGCCCTTTGCACACTACGACATCGCAGGTGCGATATCGGTGGGGTCAAGTCGAGAAGTGACGCACATCCGGCGTCGCTCTCGACATCATAGTGTGTAAATCATTTTAACTACGATTACCGGGCGCAAAAGCGTCGTTATCGTATGATCGGTGTAGTGTCGGTCATTTTCGTTATTTTGGCTGCAGCGACGGTACGATGTTGTTCCTCGTTGCTGCGGCAGCACACATCACTGTGTATGAAGTCGCAGGAGCGAGGAACATCTCCTACCTGCGTCCTGTCTGCAATGCGGAAGGAAAGAGGTGGGCGGGATTTTTACGTTCCGCTCATCTCCACCCCTCCGCTTCTATTGGCCGCCTGCCATGTGACGTCGCTTTGACGCCACACGACCCGCCCCCTTAGGAAGGAGGCGGGTCGCCGGCCAGAGCGACGTCGCAGAGCAGGTAAGTGCATGTGAAGCTGCCGTAGCGATAATATTCGCTACGGCAGCAATCACAAGATATCGCAGCTGCGACGGGGGCGGGGACTATTGCGCTCGGCATAGCAGCATCGGCTTGCGATGTCGTAGTGTGCAAAGGGCCCCTAAAAGTATGTATAGAGTATCCAGGAGGAATAGAGAGGAACATACAATATACTAATGTAAAGAGTACATAGAAGAAGATATAACCATACATTGCACCAAAGAACATGGACAGATCCAGTTCTTATTTTCTAAAAAAATATTTGCCGGTATGCATCTCTGGGTGGGAGGGGGGGTGCTGTCATGCGCCACCGGCCGGTGCCAGTGGAGAGAGTGGACGATCATGTGAGCACAAGTGAGAGATTTGTTTACTTCTGGCCACATTTGGGTTTGATGTGTCCAGCCTCAGTCAATTCATTTTCATTGAGCATGTCTGTTCAGCACGTGACCACATGTATGTAAATCGCATACTTGCAGCTTCGTAACCTCCCACTCTCACTGCCGGCACCAGAGAATTCTGACAGCATGCAGTGTGCGCACTGTGTGAACTCAGAAGGCTGCAGTCACAGAGTGATACATGGAGTGACTGCAGACTCATCACAAATTTGAACACCTTTAATGCTCCTAACAACATAAATAAAAACATAGTAACCCTTAACTTGTCAGACAGCACAAGACTTTATTAAAAAGATTGTCCACTACTTTAACATTAATGACCTTTCCTTAGGATAGGTCACCAATGTCTGACTGGTCAGGGTCCGGCACCTCTCAACCCCGCCAATTCCCTACTCTAGGTGTCGGTGGTGGCAGGTGGCCAGAAGTGCTCAGTTCTGCTCTGTCTTCTGATAGTGGCAGCAGTCTCCTATTAAAATCAATGAGGCGGATGTGCAGTACCCGGCCGCGGACACCATCAGAGGACAGAGCAGATCCAGAAATAAGCATTTCCGGCCACCTGCACCATAATCAGCTGATCAGTGGGGGTTCCATTGCGTTCACATAAGAAGCAATGCGCAAGTGGGACCAAGGCCTAATGATAAGACATTGTCAGTATCACAAATAAATATTTACATTCAGGTACCTTATAGATGATGTTATCTCTAGTCATTTCTTTCTATTCTTCATCTTGTCCTGACGCCATGATTACTTTTCACATTCACATCTCGTCTCTGCAGATGTCCATCTTCTCCGGTCTTCTGCAACACATCCCAACACGATGCCCCTAAAAGTAGCAGAATGATTATAATACTTTTACTTAATAATATCTGCCTTACACTGTGCCCCAGAATAAATAATGGCCCCTCACAGTATTCTCTGCACAAAATATGATCCACACTGTCCCTCTTATGATACATGCCCTCCATATTGCCTCTCTTTCCAAACTGAGCCTACTGTTTACAGTGTCCTTTACACTGTGTCCCCTTATACTGCCCAGTCTTTATACTGTGCCTTCATCACACTCCCCCTCCTTGCTATAACCTCACACTGTCCTCCCATTCTTCCCCCTCTCCATACCACCCCCCTCCACTACCCAGTCTTTATTCTGTGCCCCTCACATTATTCTCACTCCTTACTGTCTCCTCACTACCTCCTGTGTGTCCATATACTTTTCCACCTCACTCCCCATCCTGCCCACTTGCTCCTCATACCATGTCACTCTTTATTCTGTGTCTTCAAAAATTCTTTCCAGTTCGCTCCACATCCTCTCTGTCCCCATGCATCACCCCTCATCCTCTGTCCCCATGCATCACGCCTCATACTCTCTGTCCCCATGCATCACCCCTCATCCTCTCTCTCCCCATGCATGAACCCTCATCCTCTCTCTCACCATGCATGAAACCTCATCCTCTCTCTCCCCATACTGTGTCCAAAGATACTTCCCCATCCCCATTCTCTCTTCCCACCATACTCTGTCCACAGTTCTCTCCCCCACCCCCTCATACTGTGTATATAGATATTGCCCCCTCCCCACCCTCTGTCCCCCCAAAGTGTGTCCACAGATGGTTCCCCACCCTCTGTCCCCCCCATAGTGTGTCCACAGATAGTTCCCTCCCCAACCCTCTCTCCCCCATTCTGTTTCATAAATACTCCCCTCTCACTCCATAATGTTCCTCCTCCATGTCTTCACCTCCACAGTGGATCACTTATCAGCGTTTCTCTGCCGCCTCCGCGCTGCAGCGCTGGCTTCCGGGTCAGCAGTGTGATTAGCTGACCTGATCACATGAAAGCCGTCTCTGACCCGGAAGTCAGCTCCGGCATCACCGCTCCAATTGTCCTCATGTCTGCCAGATACAAGGACAATTGAGCAGTGGGAGCCGCTGAAGATTCTATGAGTGCGGCTGACAGCGTGACAGCTGCGCTCAGAGAATAGCGGCTCCCACCCAGGCAAACTTCCACACCGCCGCATCAGGCAGCCCGACAGCGCCACGCTTCCTTCTAGATACGCCTCTGGCTTGTGCCTCCGCTCCACACATGGCACTGCACTATATGGGGTCATAGTAATAATCCCTATAGTGCAGAGTAGAAAGGCAATTTCCAGCACAATCTGTACGGTAATAAATCCAAAAGTTTATTCCAGGGATTAAAATTTATGCAGGATCCATTTTAAAGCCGACATGTTTCGGGCAAGGTGCATCCTTACTCATAGCAGACCAGAAAATGGAAGGAATTCATTTATACAGTGTTTCCACCCATATCCTGTCCACCACCATTAACTTGAGAATGGCGGCAGCTATAGGCATAGAAGTGGTGTCTAGGTATAGTAAAGTAGCGCTACGCAATTAAACCACCTATAACGCTACCTGGTGGAAAACAACGTAGTTAGCATTTTTATTTTGAAAACGGAACGAGATAGAGAAAAAAAGTGATTTACAAAATTGTAGGGCATCAATTTAATACGAATCGACACCATGCATACAGAAATGCTATGATTAGAACGTGTAAAACTCACAAGGCTGCGGACGTGAAGCGATACCTCATGGAGACCTTCCTACAAGTCATTGGGTATGGTGACTGCGTGGAGTAGTCTCCACGCTCACCTGACCTGACCCCATTGGACTTATGTCACGGGGTCCTTCTCCCATATCACACAATCAACAGAGCGAGAGATGGCCGTACAATCCAAAGAGCATTTATTCCAAGGAAATCAAAATGGTCCATAAGATAATCCACCATATAGAGGTAAAATAGTGCAGCAACATAAATATAGTCCGGTAAGCGATAAATAAATGTCCAGTTTCTCTCTGAGAATCCACAGCTTCCCTCAGAGGTTCAATCTTCTTCCTTCTCTCTTGAGGTTCCACACAGACTAACTAATCTCCCAGGTAAGCAAAGGGTCCACAGTAGGTGGATCTCCCGCCCCCTCCCCCAACTTAGGAACAAAAGGCTGGCAGGGGAGGAATTAAACCTGCAAATGGGACAATGTACACATAAGCAGTACAAATAAGACAGTGAACCACGCCCAAACATTAACCCACACAAAATGGTACATGACCCACAATATCCCACCATCACAACCTGTCCCTCATTTTTAATAAGTGAGTATGCCATGAGGTCTACACAGACCTCTGGCCATCTCACTTAAGTCCATGTTGCTCAGCTGTGAATAGTCTCTTGTATAGCGGTAGGGTTGGAAGGACAAGCTTCCCTTTGTGTCCTCCTTCACTCAAACTGTGTTTCCTGTACCCACAAATCGACATTGTAGATCTCCCACATCATTTCCTACGAGAATATCTGCAGGCAGGCCGCTCATCACTCCAACCACATATTGCTTGATCCCAAAGCCAAAGTCCCGCAAAGGGTCCACAGTAGGTGGATCTCCCGCCCCCTCCCCCAACTTAGGAACAAAAGGCTGGCAGGGGAGGAATTAAACCTGCAAATGGGACAATGTACACATAGGCAGTACAAATAAGACAGTGAACAACTCCCAAACATTAACCCACACAAAATGGTACAGGACCCACAATATCCCACCATCACACTTGTTTCTGTGAGGTCACATCAAACAGCAGGTGTATGTGTGTCGCCCAGGGATAGGGGGTACTCAGAGCCGGGCGAATGGGGTCGCTTCCTAGAGGTATCACGGTGGCGTGACCCGGTCTGTGATCCCAGGCTCCACAACAAAAGGGGAATATATAAAGGGGGATTGTCTGTGACGCTATCCGTGGGTTGCGGTGATGAGATGGTGGCACCGCCGCTGCCTCTGGGGACCGTGCCCGGGACTGATGGTGTGGGGCAGCAAGGTGGGATCCCCTCCACGGGTAGGGAAGTTGTAGTTTCGGGGCCCAATTGGGAGTTGTGGTGGTGGCAGGGATTGCAGGGAGAAGGAAACTCACAGTTCGGTTGTCTTGGTGTTGGATTAAGCTAGGCTGATGTGTGGTCAGAAAACAGAGTCCTTTGTAAACCAACTTACCAAATGGCCGGTCACCGTTAGCGGGTGTCTTCGGGTCCCACACCCAGATGTGCAGCCAGGGGCCCTTCCTTCCATACTCTGTCTCTCTCTTGTCTGGACTAGTCCGTTTGAATGGCCTCCAGATTGGGTCCCTCTCCCGGCACCAGCTGGCTACAACTTTGTCCCGGTCGCCTCAGGTTCCCCCGCTACCGGATCTCCGTCGCCTGTGGCCCTCACAGCCACCTAGTCCAGTAGTCCAGGGCTCCAACCCCGGCTACCACTTTCTCCCGGGAGCTGCAAGCCTCCCCTGTCAGCTTTCCACTGACTACAGCACAACTGAACTAAATTCTGCTCTGTCACTTCCTTAACTCCCCTCGCCCCCTCCCTTTTTCTTGGGAGGGGGTGAGTAGGGCCTGATTGGCTGCTGTACATCTGTGTGGGGATTGTGTAGTGCCAATGAGGATTAACTCTTTCTGTGACTACCTGGTTTTACCAGGGCGTCACACATGCGACCCCTCCACCAACATTGCAGGACCTACGACGACATATCACAGATGCTTGTGCAAACGTGTCACCTACCATATTGCACAACATGCAGCAAAATACAGTATGCTGTCCAGAGTCCAGATGTGCATTGCAGCTGACGGTGGCCACTTTGAGCATCAAAGTTAAATGAGCGCCATATGCGGGACTAGCATTCAATATTTTGGAGGGGAATTAATGGGTTTCATATCATAGCATTTCTGAATGCAAGGTGTCGATTCGTATTGAATTGATGATGCCCTACAACTTTGCAATTAACTTTTTTTCCTCTATCTCGCTCCGTTTTTGAGATAAAAATGCTAACTCCGTTGTTTTCCACCAGGTGGTGCTATAGGTGGTTTCATGGTTTCATTGCGTAGCGCATGGCTACTTTACTATAGCTAGACACCACTGTTATGCATATAGCTGCCAGCGTTCTCAAGTTAATGGCGGTGGACACACTGTATACAAATATATTAAGTGTCAAAAAAGCACAAACGGCGGTCAGAAAAAAGGGAATAGCACCCCCCATCATCAGAAAATCTCTGGGATTTCAGCTGAAACCCTGGAATTCATGATTCCAGCCAGTTTTTCCGGTCCCCGGTCACATGATCACTGGTACACACCGTGTAACCGTGATGACGTGACAGTAAATGGCGGTGCAGGTAAAAAATGATTTATCTCCCACCTGGCATGATCACACATCTCAGATGGGAGATAGATCTCCTCCTCCGGTCCCCCAGTGTCGCCAAAGTGCCCCCCCAACCCCCACCCCCTCCCGATAATCCAAGATGGCGGCACGCATTCTAGCACGCTTGCCGCATTCACCCTCTTCCTCTGATTTCTGTCCCATGTGCCATTACACATGCGACAGAAAACTCCTTCCTGGGTCCAGCTATGTCACGCCCTATAACCTCCTCGGTGTTCCGTGGCGTTCCCGATACCTGGCGCAGCATTGATCCCTCCTCCTTCTCAATGGACACTGGCTGCATGCGCAGAGAGCGGCTGTCACCTCAGCTTCCTGCTTTCAGAAACGCTGTGCTGGCAGCATGCGCACTACTGCTGTGGACCAGGGGAGAGTGGGTGCAGTATCTTTGCACCCACATTCCCCACATGGAGGGTCTGCCCTTCAAGAAAATGGGGGATACGTTCCCTGAGCGTACCGCCCCATTCTGGAAGGTTTAGCGTTGTCATGGAACCCCCTTATTGGATTACTGTGGACCGTTTTTTTTTCCTTTACAATAAATTGGTGAAAAAGGGAATGTTTTGGGGAGTATTTTTTCAAATAAATTTTTTTTCGGCTTTTTTTATTATTATTACTGACAGTTCGATGTCAGGTATATGATAGATACCGTGATGTCACTAACTGCTGGTTTTGATGCCAGTTGACATTACACAGCTGGTGCCACGAGATGAGCCGTGACGAAGCGCCAGGATTGGCGCATCTAATGGATGCGCCACTTCTGGGGTGGCTGCGGCCTGCTATTTTTAGGCTAGGAAGGGCCAATAACTATGGACTTTCCCACCTTGAGAATACTGGACCACAGCTGTCTGCTTTACCTTGGCTGGTGATTCAATTTGGTGGGACCCCATGGTTTTTTTTTATTAGTTATTTATAAATAATTATAAAAAAGAGCCTGGGACAACACTAAGGTGGTATTATACTCCACAAAAACTTAATACATTCTTCCCCAAGGTCTCAGATCGTTGTTGTGACGGACTGTGGAGGTAGGGGTTCACTACTGCATATATTATGGGATTGTCCAAAGATACACCCAATCTGGACATCGATGTTTAATCTTTTGTCCTCAGTTATGGGAAAGGAGATTCACCCCTCACCGGCAT
Source organism: Anomaloglossus baeobatrachus (assembly GCF_048569485.1). Classification (NCBI taxonomy): domain Eukaryota; kingdom Metazoa; phylum Chordata; class Amphibia; order Anura; family Aromobatidae; genus Anomaloglossus; species Anomaloglossus baeobatrachus. Next base: position 2,143,320 of record NW_027441784.1, on the reverse strand, counting down.
TAGCGTTATTGCTGTTAAATACTCATGCGAACCTACCTAAAAATAGAGCATTAATAGCACATTTTGTCACAACGACCAAACTAGCTATAACGAGACACTGGAAGAGCTCAACATTACCAACATTAGATGACATAAAAGCAGACATAAATTCTACTTGCTCTTTTGAAAAAATGTTTGCATACACAAACAACTTGATCCCCTCATATCTTCAGATTTGGGGTCCCTGGCTTGACAATCCGCTGAATCTGATATCGATTTAGAAGTCCGCAGGGCATAGGTTTTCGTAGGTCACAGGAATGCTGCTCTTCTTTTTCTCTTCTTTTCTTTCTATTTTCCTTTCTTTACTTGTCTTCTACTCCTATTGTTTAGTTGTTTCATGTTATTGAAAAATTGTTTACATGATCAACCATGTAATGGCGAGATGGGAATATTACTTTTGCTTTATGGTTGTAAACTTAAAACTTTCTTGAATAAAAATTGCATTGTTTAAAAAAAAAAAGAGCCTGGGATGCTCTCCAAATTGGATCACCAATCAAGGTGAAGCTGCCAGCTGTGGTTTGTTATCTACAGCTGTCTGCTTTACCCTAACTGGCTATCAAAAATGGGGGGACCCCACATCGTTTTTTATTATTTATTTTAAGGGCTAAATAAAAGGCTAGGCACCCTTTAGTGCCATATGAAAGTCACTAAAGGGTGCCAACTTACAATATGCAGGGGGTGGGACATTATATATGTGTTTGACGTCTGTCTGTCTATCCATCCAACCTAACTTTTTAGGCTGCGTGCCCGCGATTAGGGTTTCAAGCATTTTGGATGCTGTGTTTTCGCTGCGTCCAGCTGTACAGTACAAGCGCAGTGGAAGGATTTTTAGAAATCTCCTACCCACTGTGCCTATTTTCTCCACAGCATAAACTGACATCCGGCGCTGCAGAATGTCATTATTGTACCCCAGGGGCCCTGCAAATGCGACATGGTACCTGCAATCTATTTCAGCTTTTCCAAAATTCACATGGTGCTCCTTCCATTCCAAGCCCGCCCGTTTGTCCAAACAGAGGTTTTTGGCCACATATGGGGTATCCCTGTGCTCATAAGAAATTGTATAACAAACTGTGGTGTCAACTTTTTGGTGTTTCCTCTTGAAAAAGTGAGAAATTTGGTGCTAAAGCAACAGTTTTGTGAAAAAAATGAAAATTTTCAATAGGACGACCTAAGGTTATCAAATTCTATGAAGTACCTGTGGGTTCAAATTGCTCACTATACCACTGGATAAAATTCCTGAGGGGTCTAGTTTCCAGAATGGCGTCACTTGTTGGGGAGCTCCACTGTTTAGGCACTTCAGGAGCTTTCCAAACGTGACATGGTGTTTGATAATGATTCTAGACAATTTTGCAGTCAAATGGAGCTCCTTCCCTTCCAAGCCCTGCCATGCACTTAAACAGTTGATTTCCAGCACATAGGAGATATCGGGAAACTCAGGAGGGGTCTAATTGCTAAACTGGGGTCACTTGTGGGGGGGGGTTCTGCTGTCTTGGTACATTACGGGTCCTACAAATTAAACATGGTACCCGCAATATTTTTTAGCTAAATTTGCTTTCCAAAATTCAAATATTGCTCCTTCTGTGTCACGCCCTCCCATTTGTCCAAACGGAGGTTTCTGACTACATGTGGGGTATCACCGCGCTCATAAGAAAGTGGGTAACAAAATGTGAAAAATTTGGTGCTAAATAACATTTTTGGGGAAAAAAATGAAAATTTTCAATATAATGGCCTAATGTTACCAAATTCTGTGAAGTACCTGTGGGTTCAAAATGCTCACTATACCCCTAGAAAAAAATCCTTGAGGGATCTAGTTTCCAAAATGAGGTCACTTATGGGGGGTTTCTGCTGTTTAGGTTCCTTAGGGGATCTGGAAATGGAACATGGTACCCACAATCTATTTCAGCCAAATTCGTGTTCTAAAATTCAAATATTGCTCCTTCTGTTCCGGCTCCTCCCATTTTCCCAAACAGAGGTTTCTGACCACATGTGAGGTATCACCACACTCAGGAGAAACCGAGGAACACATTTTGGGGTCCGTTTTGTTGTATTATTTTTTCTAAAAGGGAATACATTGGGACTAGAGCAACATTTTTAGATAAAATATATATTTTCATTCCACATTGCTTTAGTTCCTGTGAGGCACCTGAAGGGTTAATACATTTCTTGGATGTAGTTTTGAGCACTTTGAGGGGTGCGGTTTTTAGAATGGTGTCACTTTTGCATATTTTCTGTCATCTAGATCTCTCAAAGCCACTTCAAATGTGATGTGGTCCCTAAAAAAGACTAAATGACTTACCGGTAATGGCATTTTCCAGAGTCCACGACAGCACCCACGAGAGAGAGGGATCCGCCCCCTTCAGGACAGGAAACCTACAGATAAAAAGGGGCGGTCCCCCTCCCCCATCAGTTGGTTGCAGAGAACGTGAGAGGAACCGCCATGGATTAGTAAACAATTAAAGAAAACACCAAGGACACCGAAGGGTGTAAAGAAAAAAAAGGAGGGTAGGGGTGTAAAGGGTGCTGTCGTGGACTCTGGAAAATCCCATTACCGGTAAGTAATTTAGTCTTTTCTTTTCGCCACGACAGCACCCACGAGAGACTTAGAGAGAATATACACCCAGGGAGGGACAACCGTTTGAAGAAACGATCTACCGAATGCAAGGTCAGAGGAAGAAGAGAGGTCCAGCCGGTAGTGTTTGTAAAAGGTAGAAGGAGAGGACCAGGTCGCAGCCTTACAAATACTGTAAATGGAGACATCCGCCATGGCAGCCCAAGAGGAGGCCATTGCCCTAGTAGAGTGAGCCTGTACAGGGGAAGGCAGAGATTCTTGCTTCACCGTATATGCCATGGAAATAGCATCTCTCATCCATCGGGCTAAAGTATGCTTCGTCACCTGGCGACCTCGCCTGGAACCCTGAAAGGCAATAAACAAAGCCCTATCCTGTCTCCAAGGGGCTGTCCTAGCGATATAGGTGAGAACGGTTTCCCTGATGTCTAGGGTGTGAAAACGACTTTCTTCCGGTGTGGCAGGGGCCGGAAAGAATGAAGGGAGGATGATCTCTTGACTGTGGTGAAACTGGGACGCCACCTTAGGTAAATAAGCCGGATCTGTCTTGAGAACGATCCGATCCGGAAATATTCTAAGGAAGGGAGGATGTACAGACAGGGCCTGAAGGTCGCTAACACGCCGGGCAGAAGTAAGGGTGACTAAGAGGCAGGTCTTTAGGGATAGGAATTTATCGGACGCTGAGGAGAGGGGCTCGAAGGGTGCAAGGGTCAGGGCATCCAGAACCAGAGTAAGATCCCAGGGAGGTGTGCTGGTTATATGGACCGGCTGGTTGCGGTCACATGCTTTAATGAAACGTATGACCCACCGATAACCTGCAATATTGGAATTGTAGAGGGCGCCCAGGGCAGAAACATGAACCTTGAGGGTACTGACCGAGAGACCCATATCTCGTCCAGACTGGAGAAACTCCAGAATAGAGGAGATCGGGACCACAGCAGGTGAGGAACCAGGAAAGGAGGCAAGGAAGAGTTTCCATATCCGACCATACTGTCGGGTGGTGACCGGTTTTCTACTCTGCAGCAGGGTATCGATAAGACAACTGGAAAAAACGTGAGATGCTAGTAACGCCCTTTCAAATTCCATGCCGTCAAGTGGAGTCCCTTGACGTAGGGATGAAGGAAAGGACCCTGTGACAGGAGGTCTGGCCGGGACGGGAGAACCCAGGGGTCTGTGACGACATGTGACTCAGGAAGGAGAACCAGGGACGTCTGGGCCAGAAGGGAGTTATAAGGATTATCCGAGCCCGTTCGTCCCTGATCTTCCGGAGGACCGCAGGCAGGAGAATCAGAGGAGGAAAGGCATAGGCTAGACTGTACTGCCAAGCGACCTGAAGGGCATCGAGGACCGTCGGCCGATCTGTCCTGTTCAGGGACCCAAATTGTTTCAACTGTCTGTTGTCTCTGGTAGCAAATAAGTCTATAACCGGTAGACCCCAGCACTGGACTATCTGAGTGAAAACCTCCAGATGTAAAACCCATTCCCCTTGACGGGAGAGTGTGACGGCTGAGAAAGTCTGCCTTCACGTTGTCCACCCCCCGGATGTGCACGGCAGAGAGGGACAAAAGATGCGTTTCGGCGAGTTCCAGGACTTGAACCGCCGTCTTCATGAGGGAACATGACCGCGTCCCCCCTTGATTGATGTAGGCGACCACTGTCCGATTGTCCGTACAGAGCCGTACATCGGTGCCCCTGAGGAGGGGAAAGAAGGACATCAGGGCTCGACTGACCGCCATGAGTTCTTTCAGGTTGGAGGAGGCTCTCGTCTCCTGACCGGACCGGAGATCTTGGGCCATAGAGTCCCCCAAGTGAGCCCCACACCCCCAGGGGCTGGCGTTGGTCGTGATGAGACTGGTGGGGTGAACATGCCACTCCTTCCCACAGGTCAGGTTCGTATCCGACAGCCACTAGTTGAGGGAAGCACGGGTGGCGTTTGTCAAGGTCAGAGGACAATCGAGCGACCCGTGATGGGACCTCGCAGCCGCCAGGACCTCCCACTGTAGTTGTCTGGTGTGAAGCTGGGCCCACTGTACAGCGGGGATACAGGAAGTCAGTGACCCTAGCAGAGACATGGCAGTCTGGAGAGAAAGTGAGCTGTGACTTTGCACGTTGTCATGATGTATTTTACCTTCTCACTGTATTTGCTGTAATACTATGTCTTGGGATGTAAGTAACCATACCTTCCCCCCCCATCTCCTGTGTCTCTGGGCCCATAATGCAATTATCTCTTGTCCACACAGCCAGGGGAACTTCTCATTGTTTCGTAAGCAGTGGATAACGCCAACTACACAAACCTGTAGACATCTCGGAGCCAACCTTCTAGAATCTTCTAGTGGGCCCAACCATTGCATAGACCCCTACCCTTGAGGGGCGGGCCCACGAGCTCAGACAATTCACTCCTGTTTCTAAATGCAGTTGGGAGCTGAGTTTTGAAGAGGAAGGGAGCGAGATCTGATTCTGCGGACAGATCTCGCCGTCCACTGGATTGTGTGGGATTTCTGGGACTCTGAAGAGGACTATTTCGTCGTGATCTGGCACTTTGGATTATCGGGAGGTGCCCCCGAATCTGTTTTATTTGGACTTGTCGTGTGCTGTTCCTGTATTCCTGTTAGTAAACCTGTTGGATCATCCTCGGCCTGTTGTCTCTCTTTGCTCTGATGTACACCCCGTCACAACGTGACGTATGACCATCTGAATCTTCGCCACTTTGTCTGGCGGAAGAAAACAACACTGTCATCGGGAATCCAGGAGCATGCCTAGGAAAGACTGAAAGGTGGAAGGCGTGAGTCTAGACTTCTGCAGATACAATAGCCACCCAAGACGTCCCAGGGTCGATACAGCATGACTGAGGCGGAGTGAACATTGCACTGCCGTGCTACTTACAACCAGCAGGTCATCTAAATATGGGACGATGAAGGTCTGGTGTTCACGAAGGTGAGCCGTGACCTCAGCAATGACCTTGGTGAAAACAAGCGTGGCGAGGGAAACGCCGAAGGGCATGGCCGTGAATTGAAAATGGTGAACGGAGTTGTGAATCACAAGTGCCACACGGAGGTATTGCTGATAATGTCGGTGGACCGGGATGTGGTAATACGCATCTTTCAGATCGAGGACCTCCATGTAACAATCGGGAAAGAGCAGTTTCATAGTGGACAGGAGGGATTCCATTTTGAACGGCCGGTATTTCAGGAAGAGGTTTAGTTTCTTCAGATTAATAATGGTCCTGAAGGACCCATCCGGTTTGGGGACCAAGGAACTAGAACCCTTGGCCTCTCTGATGTAACGGAACTGGCATCAGGACCTGCTTATCCACGAGAGTGAGAACTTCTGACACCAATGCGTGATGTTATGCCGCCGATCTCCTGGTGGGTGTAACGCAAAAAAATGGAGGAGGGAGGGACGTGAATTCCAGTCGGAGACCCTGCGAGAGTAGGTCCAGAATAAAAGAGCTAGAAGTGATGGACTGCCATACGTCCCCGAAAAAACGGAGTCTGCCTCCAACTGGAAAAACCTTATTACTGTTTGGGGTACTTCCGACGGAAGGAAGGGTTGCCAAACAGGGCTCCCTTGGACCCTGAAGCGGGATTGTCAGACCTGTCCCTGCGGTCTGGCCTGGTGGGCTAGAAGCGGCGTTTGCGAAATGGGTGCCTAGAGGGAGGAGGAAACGCGTTAGGGGACCCTTTTTTACTATTTCCAGCCTTGGTGAGGATGTCATCCAGCTGGGGCTCAAACAGGAACTCACCCTGACAGGGAAGTGCACACAGCCTAGATTTTGAGGAAGTGTCCCCCTTCCACGATTTTAGCCAGAGGGCTCTCCGGGCCGCATTAGAGGACCCTGCTGACCGGACCGCCAGACGGACAGAATCGGCTGACGAGTCCGCCAGGTAATTACCCGCATCCTTGAGCAGAGGAAGAGATTAAATGATTTTATCCTGTTTCTCCAGGTGGTCTAGCCAGACTGAAAGGGACCTGTCTGTGCATGTGGCAGAAATGGCTGGTTTCAGTGCCCCTGCAGAGGCCTCCCAGGTTTTCCGCAGGAAGGCATCTGATTTGCGGTCCAGAGGATCTCTCAGGAATTCCACATCCTCAAAGGGGAGTGCAGACTTCTTTGAAGATTTCGCCATGGCTACATTCACCTTCGGTACTTTGCACCATTGTGAGAGGTCCTCGTCATCAAAGGGATATCGCCGTTTTGAAGAAGATGGAAGGAACCCATGTTGATCTTGCTTCTGCCATTCCTTACGCACAAGGGATTTAAGGGCCTCATTCACAGGGAAGGATTTCCGCTTCTTCTGAGTGAGACCAGCGAACAGGGTATGATACGCAGACTTGGGGGTTTTCTCTTCTGCTATTCCCATGGTCGAGCGAACGGCTTTTACTAAGCCGTCCATTCCGTCCAAGGAAAAGCATGCTTTCCCCGCCTCGTCAGAAGAAGACGATGAAGAAGAAGCTGAAGAGGAGTCACTGTGGCTACAGTCCGACTCAGACAACAGGGGAGAATCAGGCTGTTGACGAGCTTTCTTGTGCTTCTTAGACCCCTGAAGGGACTTAAGAGAGGCCTGAATCTCCGAGCGGAACAGTTCCCGTAGATCCGGAGGGGGTGTAGTTGAAGCCGGAGCTTCCCCTCGAATAGCCTGGATGCAGGGCCCACAAAGGCGCTGTTTGTAATCTTTTGAGAGGGGACAGGCGCACAGGGGGCATTCTTTATTATTCAATTTAGCAGCGCATTTCCTAGGGGCCTAGAACAGAACCGGAAGGGAACATCAGTATGGGGGGACATTCACGTAGTTCACTCACCCATACCAGGAAAAGAAGGATACCGGCTTTGGAGGTGGAGACGAGGACTTTGTCAGGCGACCCTTAGAGGATGCAGAGTCGGTGCGGTCCTCCTTCCTCTTGCGAGCTGCAGAACCTCTGGAGTCGCTGGAGTCCTTGTGTCCAGTATCCCTGGACAGAGAAGGGTCCCGGGATGGAGAGGTGCGAGGGCTTCCCATTATGGAGAGGGCTGGAGCACCCTCCTGCAGGCTCCGCTCTACGTTTTGTAGTGTCCATGCTCCAGTCACCTCCTCCTCCTCCCCTCCCCGGAAGGGCTCCTGTGCACTTCCGGGTACCGCAGCGGGGACGAGCTCTGATGCGGCAGGCCCCTGACACGCCCCCTCCTGCACGCACACGCCATGCGACCCGGAAGTTGCAGGCACATGGCACAGAGAGGGCCTCCGGCCCCACCACGCGCAGCGGCTCCTGCCAGAGCCCGCATTCTCAGTCAGGAGGGAGGGGTCCACGGGCTTCTCCAGGGCACCTTCCCCGGTCCGTTACCCCCGGAAGTGTTCCTTTGCACTTCCGGGTCACTGCAGTGCAGAACGTGCGCTGACGCGGCAGGCCCCGGACACGCCCCCCCCCGTGCGCACACACCATGCAACCCGGAAGAAGCAGGCACATGACACAGGGAGAGCCTCCGACCCCACCACGTACAGCATACTCACCAGCGCTTTCCTGCAGGCGTCATTTCCCTGGCGGCAAGCCGGACCGAGCGAAAGAGGACGAGTTGCACCAGGAGGATGGAGTCCACGAGGGGAGCTCCACCGACCGTGCTTCTGGATCCTGAGCTCCGCCGTTCTCCCGGAACCCGCACGGACGCTACTGGACCCAGGTACTGTAGGTTCCGATCCGTTCACGACAGGAAACCAACTGATGGGGGAGGGGGACCGCTCCTTTTTATCTGTAGGTTTCCTGTCCTGAAGGGGGCGGATCCCTCTCTCTCGTGGGTGCTGTCGTGGCGAAAGGAAAAAATGGTTTTGTAAATTTTGTTGAAAAAATGGGAAATTGCTGATGAACTTTGAACCCTTTTAACTTCCTAACCCCAAAACATTTTGTTTCAAACAATGCGCTGAAGTAAAGTAACATGTGGAAAATGTAAACTATTATTCGAGATATTTATTAACTATTTTGTGTGACATAACTCTCTGGTTTAAAGGCATAAAAATTAAAAGTTTGAAAATTGCTAAATTTTCGTCAAATTTTCGATTTTTTTCACAAATAAACACAAAATATATCATCCCAAATTTATAATTGTCTTGAACTACAATATGTCACAAAAAACAGTCTCAGAATCACCGGGATCTGCTGAAGCATTCCAGAGTTATAACCTGTGAAAGTAACACTGGTCAGAATTGCAAAAAAATGGCCTGGGGATTAAGTACAAAATTGGCTTCGTCCTTAAGAGGTTAATGCAATATCTACATAGGTGTATAGAGGCCCATTTCCAACAACCACTACTCCAGTGTTCTAATGGTACATTGTGTTTGCTAACTGTGTTAGAAGGCTAATTGACGTTTAGAAATCCCTTGAAACCCTTGTGCAAGTATGTTAGCACAGCTGAAAACAGTTTTGCTGATTAGAGAAGCTATAAAACTGACCTTTCTTTGAGCTAGTTGAGAATCTGTGTTTCAATAATTTTTATTATTTGCTAGGCAAAGTAAAGTATGGAACAACAGTTGTGAGAATTTCTGAATAAGAATTTGTTAATCCATATAGTATAACATTTGAACTAAGCATGAAGATTAACAATACCTTGGAGGGGGGGAGGAAAGATAGGGTGGAAAAATTAAGGAAAAGGTTTTTTATTTGGGGAACAAGGGAACAGGGAAGGAGAAGTGGGAAGGAGAAAGGATAAGGAAGAACAATCACCTACTAATTACAGTGCATAAGTTTCTCAAATAAGTATCTAATTAATATTGGTGATTTAACCTTATTATAAATAACAGGAAATAACTGTAAACTAATCTAGGTATAATATTGAAAGAAAAGAGAGAAAGAAATAGAACAAAAAAAGAGAGAAGGAAATAAAAAAAAAAGAAACACCAGGGGAGGAGGGAAGGGAATGGATGTATGTAAGGGGTGGGAGGGAGGTATGTCTGGAGAGGAGGTAGAGCTGGTACATAATCAATATTTTCTATGGATTATTGCTTTTTATAAAGAGATTCCAGCTATTCCACCTTCTATGGTATGAAGGGAACAAGTTATTGATTATCGCATGCCGTTTCTCATAATCATGATGGATAGATACCAGATAAATTACATCAGAGATGTTGGGAACATGTTCTGTTTTCCATTTGGACAAAATGAGTTGCTTAGTTGTTAGAAAGATGTGAATCACAACTGAGATATGTGAGAAACTTATATCTTGTAGGTCTAGTGATAACAAAGCCATCTGAGGTAAGAGTTTTATTTTAGAGTGAGTGATCTCATTTATTAGTTTTGAAACTTCTTCCCAGAGAGCTTTAACCTTCGGGCATTCCCATAGGATATGGAGTAGGGTGCCTTTTTTATTACAATTCCGCCAACACAAAGCTGACTGTCCTGCATTTATTCTGTTTAGTTTAGAGGGCGTAAAGTACCATTTTGTTACTACTTCATAATAGGATTCATGCAAGACAGCAGAGGAGACTGAGGAGTATGTAATTTTTAGGCTTGACTGACAGTTTTCTACTGAGAAACTCTTTTGGAGGTCTTTTCCCCACGACAACATATAGCTTTGGGTAACTGGGTCCATATCATCATTTATGGCATCATACAGTGCTGGCCAAAAGTATTGGCACCCCTGCAATTCTGTCAGATAATACTCAGTTTCTTCTTTAAAATGATTGCAATCACAAATTCTTTGGTATTATTATCTTCATTTCATTTGTCTTCAATGAAAAGAAAAAAAAATTGTCATAAAGCCAAATTGGATATAATTCCACACCAAACATAAAAAGGGGGTGGACAAAAGTGTTGGCACTGTTTGAAAAATCATGTGATGCTTCTCTAATTTGTGTAATTAACAGCACCTGTAACTTACCTGTGGCACCTAACAGGTGTTGGCAATAACTAAATCACACTTGCAGCCAGTTGACATGGATTAAAGTTGACTCAACTGCTGTCCTGTGTCCTTGTGTGTACCACATTGAGCATAGAGAAAAGAAAGAAGACCAAAGATCTGTCTGAGGACTTGAGAATCCAAATTGTGAGGAAGCATGAGCAATCTCAAGGCTACAAGTCCATCTCCAAAGACCTGACAGTTCTTGTGTCTACGGTGCGCAGTGTCATCAAGAAGTTTAAAGCCCATGGCACTGTGACTAACCTCCCTAGATGTGGAAGGAAAAGAAAAATTGATGAGAGATTTCAACGCAAGATTGTGCGGATGGTGGATAAAGAACCTCGACTAACATCCAAACAAGTTCAAGCTGCCCTGCAGTCCGAGGGTACAACAGTGTCAACCCGTACTATCTGTCGGTGTCTGAATGAAAAGGGACTGTATGGTAGGATACCCAGGGAAAAGCCATCAACATAGAGTTTACAGGAAAAAAAAGAGGCATTCAAAGAAAAGAACACGGTCCCTACAGTCAAACATGGCGGAGGTTCCCTGATGTTTTGGGGTTGCTTTGATGCCTCTGGCAATGGACTGCTTGACCGTGTGCATGGCATTATGAAGTCTGAAAACTACCAACAAATTTTGCAGCATAATGTAGGGCCCAGTGTGAAAGCTGAGTCTTCCTCAAAGGTCATGGGTCTTCCAGCAGGACAATGACCCAAAGCACACTTCAAAAATCACTAGAAAATGGTTTGATAGAAAGCACTGGAGACTACTAAAGTGGCCAGCAATGAGTCTAGACCTGAATCCCATAGAACACCTGTGGAGAGATCTCAAAATGGCAGTTTGGAGAAGGCACCTTCAAATCTCAGGGACCTGGAGCAGTTTGCCAAAGAAGAATGGTCTAAAATTCCAGCAGAGCATTGTAAGAAACTCATTGATGGTTACCAGAAGCGGTTGTTCACAGTTATTTTGGCTAAAGGTTGTGCAACAAAGTATTAGGCTAAGGGTGCCAATACTTTTCTATGGCCCATTTTTGGAGTTTTTTGTGATATGATCAATGATTTTATTTTTGTTTCATTCTCTTTTGTGTTTTTTCATTGCAAGCAAAATAAATGAAGATAATAATAACAAAGAATTTGTGATTGCAATCATTTTCAAGAAGAAACTGAGTATTATCTGACAGAATTGCAGGGGTGCCAATACTTTTGTCCAGCACTGTAAATGTTTTTAGTTTTCCAGATGGTGTTCTTGTTGGTATTGCAGATAAGAAGGCATACGGTTTCAGGGATAGAGATATTGATGGCTAAAAATTTGTGAAGGGAAGTTCTTAGGGAAATGAGTAGCGTAAAATCTGAGTCATTAATTTTATGTCTTATCTTTAAATCTAAGAAAGGGATGTAATCGTGGCCAGTATGTATATCACCTATACATCTGAGGCCTAAGTCATGCCAATTGGAGGGAATGTTTTCTTTAGAAATATGTGCGACACAAAGCTTCTCATAGCCAGATCAGACACCCCATACTTTGCAATGACGAGGGGCAAGCACCCCGAAACACCGTGTCTGCAAATTGGGATTCTGATCTGGCATATATATCCTAAGTTATATTGAAAGGATTGTTAAAAATCCACATTTAACTTTTAGGATCACTACTTCCAATAGGTGGCGCTGCGCTAGAGTTTGTCTCCTGTCCTGGAGAGAAAATTTGAATATTTTGCAGAGGAGCATGGCAGCTATAAGTCCCCTTACTAGCATCCAGTCAGACTGGCTTGCAAAGTCTCCATAAGGAGAATAGTGTTCCCCCGTGGTCCCACAAAGCTTCTCATAGCCAGATCAGACAACCCATACTTTGCACTGACGAGGGGCAAGCACCCCGAAACACCGTGTCTGCAAATTGGGATTCTGATCTGGCATATATATCCTAAGTTATATTGAAAGGATTGTTAAAAATCCACATTTATCTTTTAGGATCGCTACTTCTAATAGGTGGCGCTGCGCTAGAGTTTGTCTCCTGTCCTGGAGAGAAAATTTGAAATATGTGCGAGTAATTTTAGTGGATAATTTTTAATTTGTTGGAATGTCGGGGTTTTTGTTTTTTTCTGCACACATTTTTCCATTCCAATATGGTAGAAGCCAAAGTGGAGAACTTAGGTAGGGGTAGTTTAGGATTGAGAATATAAAGTAAAATGAGTGATTTGAGGGAAGAATAATTGTTTGCTGCAAGTTCAAGATCTACCCAAGGTAAATAATGGTTGTTCTGTAGCCAATTAAGGCTCTGTTTAATGATAGTAGTCTTGTAATAGCATTCTAAATTCGGCAGACTATACCCTCCACTCGTTTTTCGCTTCATTAGGATGGATTTGGATACTCTAGGCCTCTTGTGATCTCAGACAAAGCCATTTAGAATGTTTTGGAGTTTGTTTAGACATAGCGGGGGTATAGTGAGTGGAATAGCTCAAAAAAGTAGAGTATCTTAGGTAGAATGATCATTTTATAGGATAGTAATCTGCCAAGCCATGTAATATTTTTTTTGAACAGGGAGGCTGTTTCTTTACTTGTAATTTCTAGGAGGTTTTCCATATTTAATTTCACTAAAGTATGTAGGTTGTTTGTTATTTGAATTCCCAGATATATTATTGAGTTCTCTGCCCAGGAAAAAGATGACAATTTTTTTATGGTTTGGATGGTTGAGTGATTAAGGAAAAATAGGAGAATTTTTGATTTATCCATGTTTAGTTTGTAATAGGGAGCAATGGAGAATTCATGGAGTATAGATTGAGCGTTTTGGATGGAGTTTACAGGATCAGACAATGAGAGAATTACATCATCCGCAAAAAGGCCTATCTTATGGTGATAATTCTTTGTTTTAATGCCCCGAATGTCCGAATTTTCTCTGATTAAAACCGCCATGGGTTCGATGGCTAATACAAAAAGAAGCGGTGACAAGGGGCAACCCTGCCTTGTACCATTTGTAATTTCAAATGGTTGTGATAAGTGATTATTTGCGAATACCCTGGCTGAGGGACATGCATAGAGGGCCATGATGGATTTTATAATTTGGTTTGTGAAGCCGAATCTAGATAGGGTGGATTCAAGGTATTGCCAGCTTACCCTATCGAAGGCCTTTTCTGCATCGAGTGCAATCAGTAAAAAGGGTTTTTTCTTAGTATTAATATGTGAGATGAGGTTTAACACTCTCCTAACACCATCTGAGGTTTGACGTCCTTCGATGAAGCCCATCTCATCAAAATTGATAAGTTTTGGAAGGATTGCTTTAAGCCTAGTGGCAATTGCTTTAGCATAAATTTTTATGTTAGTATTTATGAGTGATATAGGTTTATAGTTCTTGACCAGATCAGTATCTTTTGTTTTAGGGATCACTATGAAAACCGCTTCAAGCATCTCTTTCGGGAAGGAACCCATCAGAGATGCGTTACTGAAGACCTCAACCAGATGAGGTGTCAAGATTGAGGAAAAAGCCTTATAATATTCACCACTGAAGCCATCTGGGCCTGGGGCTTTTCCATTTTTTAGACCAGAAATTATTTTTAATATCTCTGGTTCTGAAAAGGGTACGCTTAGTGTTTCCAATTGGGAATGGGACAATTGCGGGAGGTTGACTTTGTTTAAAAATCCTTTAATTATGGCTTCAGTGGGTTGAGGGGTCAGAGGATCATTTTTCAAATTATAAATTTTTATGTAAAACTCGGCAAATGAGTCAACTATGTCTCTTGGGTGTATGGCTAGGGAACCATCTGTCTTTTTTATTTGGTGAATACGTTTTTTGATTCTCATTTGTTTGATTCTTTTGGCCATGAGGGAGGTAGGTTTATTAATTAGGGAGTAGAAATTAGCATTCATGTTGTTAGTGAATTGTTCATACTCTTTAAGAATGTGGGCTTTTAAATCTAATCTAAGTCATAGGATTTCCTTATGGAGTTCAGGGGATGGAGTTGGTAATTCTTGTTGTATTATTTCTTTTCCTCTAATGTCTGATTGTATCTTTTCAAGTTTTTTCTTTTGTAGTTTTTTATGGGTCGCTGCTAGCTGGATTAAGTTACCTCTTAAAACGGCTTTATGCGCGTTCCAAAGAATAAACGGTGAGATATCTTCGGTGATATTTTCCTTAAAATAGATTTCAATTGTCTTTTGGATTTGTTTATTATATTTAGGGGAGTTGATTAAATAGGAATTATTTTTCCATAGGGGTCTGCTCTGAGTTGGGAAGCCTAATGCCAATTCGCAGAGGATAGGGGAATGGTCTGAAAATGTTTGTTGGTTTATTTCGATCTTTTTAAATTTAGATATCGATAGTGAATTGGTTAGTGCCAGATCGATATGTGAATAGGTGTGGTAGATGTCTGAATAGTAAGAATATTCCTGTGAGGAGTTATTTAGACATCTAAATATGTCAAAATATTCCTGATTAATCAGCCATTGTTTCAGGGTATGTCTATAAGTTCTAATAGGAGCCTTCATGTCCAGGAATTTGTCAGGAATCAAATTGAAATCTCCCAGGAAATCAGGTCTCCACGTTGATTTTCATGGATATCACAACATACCATGTTTAGAAATCTAATCTGGCCCCAATTGGGTGCATGCAGATTAACAATTGTACAAGGACAATTGTTTATAAGGCATGATATGATGATGATATATCGTCCTTTATTGTCCTTTGTTTCTGATACTAGTTCAAAAGAAATCGAGTTTCTAAACATAATAATCACACCAGTTTTTTTCCTTTCATTGAGAGAGCTAAAAATATGGGGAAAGTTTTTGTGTTCAAATTTGGGATGATTTTTACTAGCCAATTTGGTTTCCTGTAGGCAAACAACATCTGCATTGAAGTTTCTTACCTCTTTCCAGAGTTGGAACCTCCTTCCAGGTGAGTTCAGACCTCTCACATTGTATGATAAAAATTTGATGGACATAGTGGTTTATTGATAAAAAAAAGGGTCACGGGCGAATATTTAAAAGTTTAGGAGAAGAAGGAAATTTTTGAAGGCAAAAAAGTAAAGGGAGAGACTGAAGGTTAGGATGGGGGAAAAGACGAAGAAAGAGAGAAAAGAGAGGGAGAAAAAAAAACCCTACTAAAGTAATTTCCTTATTATTAATTCTAACTAATTCCTAATTAATTAACCAACAAACTAACTAATAAAGTAACTATGATATTATAGGTTAAACTTTAAAGCAATGTGTACCAGTGAATACAAGTTATTAAGCATTATATTACTAGTATTCTAATGTATAGCAGAAAAAATAAAGAGATAATCTGAAACCAAATTAAACAAATATAAATGCTATACCGAAAGAAAACAGTTAGCTCTCCTGGAGGAATTATAGTCCCAGATTACCAACTTGGGAAACAATGTATTCCTCCTCTTGGGGCAAAAGTTTGTGACTAGACACGGAAAGTTCCAGACACGGTCCTCCGTATCTAGCTGAAGATTTTGAAGAGTACAGCAGAAGTCAATTGTTGGTCAAACTCTCATCCTGAATAAGTAATGTAAGGGAATGAAAAAGTTTTAAAGTCTGTAAGTAATTTATCCTGAAACGACAAAAAACCTTTTACTTGATATTTATAATCCAATGGAGACATAGTTGTGCCATTATCTTGGGTGAAGTCTGATGACATAAATTCATGTTTTAGTTTTTGAGTCCGGTCCCAGATCAAAATTTTTATTTAATAAAGAAACATATCTTAAGCCATCCTTCGGAGTTGCCAGGGGAATCAATTTATCATTGTTCCATACCAATAATTTGGTGGGGAAGCCCCAACGGTAATTGATCCCCCAGTCTTGTAGTTGTTTTCTCGTTTGGGAAAAAGCCTTCCTTGCAGAAACAGTGTCTTTAGAAAGGTCTATGAAGATCTTGATGTTTTTATATGGGTCTGGTAATGTTTTATTATTTCTCATGAATTTCAAGAGGAGTTCTTTGGTGCGATAGAAGTGGAACTTTAGAATGGTATCTCTCGGTAAATCTGTTGTCAGGTT
This sequence comes from Anomaloglossus baeobatrachus, assembly GCF_048569485.1. Lineage (NCBI taxonomy): Eukaryota > Metazoa > Chordata > Amphibia > Anura > Aromobatidae > Anomaloglossus > Anomaloglossus baeobatrachus. Next base: position 2,126,868 of record NW_027441784.1, on the reverse strand, counting down.
TCGGCGATGCGGTAGTCGATGTGTCCGATCTATGGTAATGTCAAGATCTGTAAGAGAAGGCAATGCCTTTGTGAGAATATTTTTGACATATTTTTCCAAGTCTCTAGCAGGTATGGATTCTGGGATGCCTCTTAGCTTCATATTGTTCCTGCGATTTCTGTCCTCAAGATCTGCTAATTTTCTCTTTAAAGCAGTTAGTTGGTCTTGTTGATCATTATGTTCTCTAACAAGGGTGGTGGTTGTTTCTTCAATTTTAATAATCTTCCTCTCATTGGTCTCCATTTTTTTGTTCAAGGAGTCAAAAGTTTCCTGGATTTTTATCGTTTGCTTTTCAAAGGCCTCATTAATATTAAGATTGATGCTTTTGACGAGGTTATTTAAAAACAATTCCATATCAAATTTGTTGGAGCTTTGCCAATTTTCCTTAACCATGAGAACCTTCGGATCGATGGATGGCATATCAGCAACAGTATGATCAAATCTAGGTCTGTGTCTGTCTGGACTTGAGAGATCTGAATCCTTACTGACTCCGTCAATAGGACTTGAAGGGGTGGATTGAAACATATCTCTGTTTTCCTGTTTGTTTAGACTTTTACGTTTATTGGTGCCTTGACTTGTGTCCGTATCAGAAAATTCCGGCAGGCCATCTTGTCCGTAGTTAAATCTGTTTAAAATTGCAGGTTAGAAAGCCATGGAACCCATAGGGTGGAGGGGCGACATGACTAGAGGGAAGGGAAGGAGTGATGGGGTTAATGGAAACAGGAATGGTTTGTTTATAAGGCAGAATAGAGGGATTGGTGGGTAGGAGGAGTTCCCTGGAGGAAGAGGTGGGACAGTTGAGGGGTGTAAGTAAAGGACCTTGACTTACCCCCCCTCTCTCTTGACTTCCGGATATGGAACGATCTGACTGGAGAGGTTCCTATAAGGTGTCAGGACGTCACCTTCTATTTCTCCATGGAGGAGTGGGAGTATTTAGAAGGACACAAAGATCTGTACAAGGACGTCATGATGGAGGTTCCCCAGCCCCTCACATCACCAGACTTCCGGATATGGAACGATCCGGACGTGCGACAGGATGGCTGCTATCCGGGACCAGCGGATTCATCATGGCAGTGCACGGGCCCCTGGCAGCGCGGTCCCACGTCTTGGCTGCTGGGGGTTAACCTGTTGGCACTTTCCCCTCGCTCCCCTGTCAGCTGCGGGCGGCGTCCCCCCCCCTCCCTCATCTCTCAGGTACTGGCCGTGTGCGGGGGGAGCGAGGAGGAGATGCGAGAGCCCCTTCGGGGACCCTCCGCGGTAGTGACGTGGGGCAGGGCAGTACTTAGCTGCTGCTCCGGCCGCGGGAGGAATCTCCGTCCGGGCCGCGGCAACCGGGAAGGGGGCGTGGCTAGTCTGCGGCCTACTTCCGGTCCGAGACGCGGCCTGGATTGCTGGATGCGGCGGCTCCCGGACGGGGAGAGCGCCCGGCTGTGACAGAGGCCAGCTTTACCCCTCGCGGACGGCGGGGGGGGCCGCGGAGCTGCAGCCAGTGGTGGGTCCGGCACCAGGGCAGGCGGGCCTGGTGCGACGGGTGCCCAGGAGGCGGCGGTGAGTGGGGTGACAGCAGGGGCCCTGCAGTTTCTGCTTGGTCACCCAGATCAGGGTGCAGCTCCCGGCCGCGGCGGTCTCCCCCAGGAGGGGGAGGGCCCAGCGGACAGAGGCTTTCACGGGCCCAGGAGGGCTGGATGCGGCGGCTCCTGGCCAGGAGAGCGCCCGGCGAGGACGGAGGCCAGCGTTATCCCCCCCCCGCGAGTGGAGGGGGGGGGCCGGGGGGCTGCAGCCAGCAGGGGGTCCGGCACCAGGGCAGGCGAGCCTGGTGCGACGGATGCCCGGGAGGCGTCGGTACGTGGGGGTGACGACGGGGGCCCTGCGGTCCCTGCCTGGTCACCCAGAGCAGGCGTGCAGCTCCCGGCAGCGGCGGTCTCCCCCAGGGGGGGGAGGGCCCGGCGGACGGATGCCTTCTGGGCCCAGGAGGGCAGAAGGCTGGCGGCTCTGGATGGGAGTCTGCTGGCAGCGGGTCGGGCCACAGGTACCCCCCCGTCCTTGCAGGCAGCGGGGGGGGGTCGGGCCAGAAGATGAGGCCCGCGCTGGCAGCCCGTGGGACGGGACGGTTTCCGGGGTTGTCGCCGCGGGACAGAAGATGGAGCTTGGAGGATGGTGCCCACGCGGCGTACCAGGAGGACGGCCGTGGTGGTGGCAGCGCTTCGGCGGCGTCTGCGTTACATGAGCCAGAGGCGGTTGGCTCCAGCGAGGAGGAGGAGGAAGCAGCGACGGAAGAATCAGATGTCCGGATGGCGTGACTTTTATTCCAGGATACGCCGGGTCGCAGTCGGGTGAGACGGCCGTGGATTCGGCAGGGTTGGGGCGCAGTTGGTGGGGGGGCGGCTGCGGACACGGCAGCGCCGAGTGGGTTTTTGTGTTTTGATCAGGCATGGGGTATTTTACTGCAGTGGTATATACGGTTGTGGAGAGTGCGCATGCACCGCCGGGGGCATGGACGGGATCGGTGGTTAGTGGGCGCAGGTGCGGCAAGCAGAGTGAGGGCGCATGAGGCGGCAGGGGAGCATTTTCGGGCAGAGGCGGCAAGGGCTGTGACAGAGTGAGTGGTGAGGAAAGAAGAGGGGGTGAGGTGGTGCGTCTGGATGACAGTGGCCAAGTGTGAGAGGTATGGGTACTTCGAAGGCCCGTTGGGGGGGGGCTCACCTGCTGGAGGATGTGAGGGTTAAGATTTGAATGGGGGAAAGTGTAGAAATAATTTCGCTGCTCCCCCTGGAACAGTGGCACCTGGATTAGGTTAAGCCAAGTGATTCCGGGAAGGATAAGTAGAGGGGGGGGGAGCGCCGGTGGAGGCTCACCCCTCGTACATTTGCAACGTGGCTGCGGGCATTTGCGTTTTTGGCAAGGGTATCAGGGGAAGGAATTGGGTAATTGGTTCGGCATGGTTTGATTATATGGATCCATTTGGGGTGGCGTGTTAGGTCATATGGCGGTTTAGTCTGGCTTCAGTACGCCGAGTAATTTCAGCAAGGGAAGGTGTTGCGTGCCGGTATGCGGTAGGATCATACGGGCACATCCTTAGGGCTGCAGTGGATGGCGGCTCCTAGTCAGCCCCTTTTGGGGGGCAGTTGGCGGTTCGGGGCTTGGAACCCCGGCGACACGGACAATGAGGGTTGTTTGGGGGGCATAGAATGATGGGTGGTGCAGATTTGGCGCGGACGGTTGTCTTAAGCATAAGTGTTGGGTGGTGGTAAAGATCATAGTAATTCTGTGTCTTTCTATTTGTATTGGTGGATCTTCGCCTCCTTATTGGAAGTTTGTGCTGGGCTAGGGGACGCCTGGTGGTTGTCGGTGGAAATAGGGGTCAGGAAGTGGCTTTGGGCAGGATGGGTGGGCCATTCGGGGCCCTCCTTGTCATGATTGGGTTTCTCTGTTGGGGGGGCAGTGCCGGAAAGGAGCCGTATGTATGTATGTATATATATATGTGTGTGTATATATATATATATATATATATATATATATATATATATATATATATATATATATATATATATATATATATATGTATATGTGTGTGTGTGTGTATATATATATATATATATGTATATATATATATATGTATATATATATAATATTTCGGCTTGTTCAAAACGTATCTTATCTGGAGGAGTCATCGGTGTATGCCTGCTTGGCTCCAGAATTGTCGGCGGTTTATTATGTGTCGTTTGACAGAGGGTGGGATTTGGTAAAGGCGGTGAGCCGTGGAGCATTGATGGCAAAGGCGGTTTTGGAGGTGGCATTAGGTTGTTACTGGTCTACCCTGCTAGCTAGCAGTTCGGGTGCTGCGGGGGGGAGGGGAGTTATTATTATGTTGATCGGTGGGGGCTAATGGGTTTTGTCCCATTTTATGTTCCTTTGGAGGCGGTTATTCCTTGGTGGAGTGTTTGGTGCGTGGTGTGTCCAAGCTTACACCTCTCATTCATTATAGGTTGATTCTCTTTCCATCGGGTTGGCGGGTTGATGATTCGTTTGGGTTGATTGTTTCATTGCAGATGGTGGTGGATACTCTTTTTTTTTTTTTGGGCCGGTTGGCGCAGGCGAAGACTGAGGGTCCAACGCCTGTGATACGGTTTGTGGGGGATAAAGTTTGATGTTATGGTCAGAGAGGTAGGCTTCGTGGGTAATGGGGTGGTCCTATGGGCTGTGATAGAGGCAGTTAGGCCAGCTAAGACGGTGTGGTTTCAGGCGGTGCAGTCTTTGCTGGGGCGGTCGAACCACGGGTGCAGAGTTACGCCGCTGGGGCGAGTGTCTGCTGGACGGCTGGCGATGGCTGCGCCGAGGGTGCAGCCATCGGATCATTTGTGTGGGTCACGAGGGAGATCAATGATGATCTGATGGTGTAGGAGGTTTTTTGTTTTTCTTACGGCGATTTAGTGGCCGCGGATTCTGGCTGGGTAAGGTGGTACCTGATGGAACGTGGCTGTGGTACTCGGTTGCAGCGGGTCCAGTTGTTTTCGGGTTGGGCATCGTGGGTAGCACTTCCAATCGGTGGTAGGGGTCGAGTTGTGGAGGTTGGTAGTTTTTTCCGAAAGGAAGGTGTGCTGTCATTCTGACTATCAGTTGGTGGAGAATTAGATTAATAGTTGGGCCAAGGGTGGCGTACTTGTGGCAGTTGGTTTCTCAATTGTATGCGTTTTTAAAAAAAAAAAAAAAAATTTTATGCGTGGTGCAACCAGTACTGGGGGTTCGCCAAGGGTATAGCAGCTGCTTTGTTTCCTTCCAGTTCTGCAGGTTTCAGGAGTTGAGGCCGGGTAGCAGACGAGGTGGGCACGGTGTGTCCGGAGGGCTTGTGGAGTCTGGTGTGGCTGTGTTGGGGAGCGGCTCGGAGCTCAGTGACTGAGGTTATTTGGTGCTGATATCTAGAAGTGTGGGGGGCGCGGATAACGTGGTTTGGGGCCATGTGTGAGGAAAGCCTGGTGGAGTATTTGGTGGCGGCGTTGGCAGTGGTGAGTAACGGTTTTCAGGTTGCTAGGCCGGCGTCGGCAGTGGAGCAGAGGGTGGCGGCTGTGGCTGTCTTGTTGAGGATTAGATGTGGAGAGATGTTTTCACAGGATCTTAGTGCGCGGCAGGCCTTGAAGGGGTTTTGTCGTACAGGTGTGAGGGAGCGGGACACAAGGGTCCGTCTCCGTTGTTTTGTGGCAGCGTTTGGTGAGTGTTTTGTGGTTGCTATGTTCATCTGAGCACGAGCGGGTTTTGTTTCCTCTTGTCCACAATGGTTCGTGTTAGCCTTTTGGGGGGCTTTGAGATTGTGGGGTTGGTCAGCCCATCTACGGTTAAGAGCGGAGGTTGAATGTTGGAGGATGTGTCCGCGGTGGTGCAGTGGGTTGAGCGCCGGCTTCGTCGCTCACCGAATCAGGTTAGGCGGATGGTGAAGGTTGGTGTTGTTGTATGCAGTCCCGGGTGCGGAATTATGTTCTGAGGACGCCCAGGGTTATTGTTGTGTCACGTTAGTTAAGGTACCATTTTGTGGCAGTGCTGCAGACTTGATTGCAAGTGGCGGGGGTGGGCGCCCGGAATACTACGGGTCGTATTCCTTCTGGATTGGGCTGCCACGGAGGCCCCTCGGTGGTCTCAGAAAAGGGGTTGTGAAAAGTATTGGGAGGTGGGAGTCCTCCCGTTTGTCGGCGTTACGTTTGGCCTCAGTTGTTATCGGGTTAAGGCCAATGGGGGCGTTTGAGTAATTTTGGGAGTGGAATGGGTTGGTGTAACAGGTTGGTGTTATCTGTGGGTTTATAACCTCTGGGTTTTGTGGTGAGGGTGTGCCTCATTTGGATATTTGGGCATTCGTTGGTTCTCGGGGCCTCGGGGGTCTGAGGCTCGCCCGAATTTTGCCAGTTGGGTCTGGATGGGTCGATGGTACTGGTCCAGTAAGTGGGAGGCAGCGATTTGGTACCTCGAGAAGTTATTTATGAATGTTTAAAAAAAAAAAAATTGTTGTTGGTTTGTTGCATTGTGGAAGACATACCCGGGCTTAAGCGTGGGGTAGTTTTGATAGTGTGACCAGGTTGGAATGGCGTGGGGCTCGTGCGGTAGGCAGTATCAATCGAGCCTTATTGGGGGCGGCGCCAAAGTTGGTGACGCTGAACTGGTGGTTTTGGAGATGCGATGGGGGTGTATCTTAACGTTATTGGTGCTGTTTTGTGGACGCTGTGATTGCGTGGAGGTGTGGTACAAGCTTTTGGTGTGTGGCGGGTCCAGGCCACGTAAGGAGTCACGTGCCCTGTCCTGTGGCGGGGGGTAGGTCTGGTCCAGAGGCGGTTGAAGGCAATGGTAACTGGACAGAGAGACACCATCTTGGTATGGTGGCTCCAGGTTCCGGGATGTTGCAGGCACGGGGTTCTGCAAAGTTGGGGGGTTAATCCGTAGGTGATTAATACCTCATCTCTGGGTCGGTGTGTTGCGGCCAGGGATACTGGAGTGAGAAGTGGTTCCTGGACTGGGCCTACCCAGGGTTGTATATTTTCTGTATTGGTTACTGTGTTACCTATTGTTATTTGTTGGGGTCGCCCGTTGGACGGCGCCCCCTTGTGTTAGTATGTAAATAATAGGTAATAAAGGCTGCTGTGGCCAATTTTAAACCAAGTCACATGCAGTCCGTGTATTATTTACAGATGGTAATGGTGGGTAACACACACAGCACGACTGGAGAATCCTTTCTCAATGGTCAAGAAAGCCATGGAACCCATAGGGTGGAGGGGCGACATGACTAGAGGGAAGGGAAGGAGTGATGGGGTTAATGGAAACAGGAATGGTTTGTTTATAAGGCAGAATAGAGGGATTGGTGGGTAGGAGGAGTTCCCTGGAGGAAGAGGTGGGACAGTTGAGGGGTGTAAGTAAAGGACCTTGACTTACCCCCCTCTCTCTTGACTTCCGGATATGGAACGATCCCCGCCCACCCTCCCTTGTGTTTAATACCGAGGGGAATTTTGTCTGGGTTGTTTCTTTGTCACAGCAGCGGGGGGTAGGTCTGGTCCAGAGGCGGTTGAAGGCAATGGTAACTGGACAGAGAGACACCATCTTGGTATGGTGGCTCCAGGTTCCGGGATGTTGCAGGCACGGGGTTCTGCAAAGTTGGGGGGTTAATCCGTAGGTGATTAATACCTCATCTCTGGGTCGGTGTGTTGCGGCCAGGGATACTGGAGTGAGAAGTGGTTCCTGGACTGGGCCTACCCAGGGTTGTATATTTACTGTATTGGTTACTGTGTTACCTATTGTTATTTGTTGGGGTCGCCCGTTGGACGGCGCCCCCTTGTGTTAGTATGTAAATAATAGGTAATAAAGGCTGCTGTGGCCAATTTTAAACCAAGTCACATGCAGTCCGTGTATTATTTACAGATGGTAATGGTGGGTAACACACACAGCACGACTGGAGAATCCTTTCTCAATGGTCATGATATATGATGTTTCCTTATTGTCGGTAAGGTATGAATTTGTCGTGGAAGCCTGACAGCTTTGGTGGTAAGTGTCTAAGCATTCTTTTGCAGGTATTTTGCTTGTAGTGTGCTTAGCGAAAGCGACATCTTTTGCCAAAACAGCTTTGTCAGTTTTGAGGTTTAGTCTGTTGGTTTCAGTTTTCCCCACTTTATTTCCTTGTAATTTGTCTTTATTTTGATTTGTTCGGCTGGATGAGTTGGAGGTTGATGTATTATAGTTCTTGAGTCTGGCACCTTTCTCCATGTTGTGGGTATATATGATTTATAACAGGGTACTGACTACTTAAGCTAGCAATGTGCTCCGTATGTGTTTATAACAACGTCGCCAAGTCAGTGGCGGCTTGCAGCGCCTCTTCTTAATAACCGGGTGTGCTGTTTAGTAGTTAATAAAGTAGCAAACAGGCTAGGAAGACCCGGGGGTCTTAGGACAGGATTTCTAGGAGGTTCAGTGACGTATCCAATATATTTGTAGACAGGCACAGTGCACTTAAAAGTCTTTGTTATACGTGTAAGGCTCTGTGCCCATGTGTGCGCATTGCATGCAGTTATGCTGCATTCTGCACCGCAGCGTAACTGCATGCGTCCCAGTACAATCTTATGAAGATTGTGCATAATCCATGTTCACGTAACGTTTTAGAACACAGCGATTAGCATGCTACAAAATCGCTGGGTTCTAAAAAGCAACATGTCACTTCTTTCGTGCGCTTTGGATGCAGCCCCCGCTCTGTGTATGGGAGAGGTTACATCCAGAGCGCATGAAATCGGCTTTTGATTACGCAGTGTTTCTGCAGCAATTTGAAGTGCACATGTGCTGTTCAAATCACTGCAGAAATTTCTGCAGGGACAACGCAACGTGAGCACATAGCCTTAATGGGATCCAGTGAGTCTTGTTGGTTACTATGACAACAGTAATTGAGGGCTCCTTTTCCTTATCTCTCTTAGGAGAGGAGACAATGGTTAACTGTTAAAACATAAATGAGTTTGGTGAACACTTTCTTTGTTCAGTAGATTAGTGGTGTAAGCAGTGTGCAACAGCTGGTTATCAGTTTCCCTGAAGTTTAGATAAGATGCACGCAGCTAGATGTCCGCAGAGCAGAAGCTCGTACCTACTGCCGTTAATGGCGTACTTGATAATAGTATATCGCTAACTAAGAAACAGTGTCTCTGAACGGGGCACTAAGGAGGTAGACTTTTATTTAATGAGTGTAACAGCGGCAACTGCAGCTCCAGGACTCAAATACAGACTGGGGGGGCTTACATCAGAGGCAGTATCAGCGGATCCATCAGGACAAATCGCTGTACAGATCCCTGTATGTAGGAGATCATGGTGATAGCTGAATTGGGTGGAAGAGGCTCTCCTATATTAATTTAAGAGTTACTGGAGACCGGGTCGGATAATGGACATAGCGAGATGTGTGATATGGCCCGGGGTTCTGCAGTGGGAACGCAGGAGATTCACTCACATACTGCCAGGTTTAGCCCTGAATATCTCTGGTGTGCCAGCATCAAAATCTACGGTAATGGTATCAAAATGTTCCTTAGGTCTTCTAATTTCTTGTCATCAGGTTGGTAAATGAATCCATCAGCATTATATTTATTAAAAATCCGTAGCTTGTAGGATGACAGTTGGACCTCGGTTAAGCTGCATCTCACATCATCAGCGTCTCCACGACCCCCTCTACATTATGCTTTAAATCTTGTTGCCAGTATTTGATAAGTCGATTGTCTCGCCGGTATTTGAAATACGGTGGGCGATCCTCTGATGTATCTGTATATATATATATATATATATATATAGGTTCTTTCCTCTGTAGTAGACTGTTGATTTTTCCTTGATGTCCTGATGAAGGAGACAGAGTTCTCTGAAATGTATCGACCTGAATAAAGATAAAAAGATGAAATAATCAACATCTGATTTTCTGGTGATAGCGCGGCATACACCCGATCTCTCCCCCGTTATGTCTGAATTCTTTTCCAGGGCTGCGGCTGTCGCCATCTTTTATGTGCGTTTAGCAGTTGTAACCGACACAACCCTTATAGGTGAATGAAATTACTTTGGCTTATCTGTTACCTTACCTGGTAAGACTCTATTCTGCGCTTCTATCTAACAGGATTTCCTGCGTACACTGTGAGGTTCAGGCACAGATTGAGTGAGTCGCGTGATGAGCGGTGAATGAACTCCGGTGAGGTCACTGAAGTCACCTGAGGTGAAGTTACCGGCGGTCACAAGTGGAGGACCATGGGAACCTCCAGCTGTGGCCGCGGCTAACCTGAGTGATGTCACCACTGATCGCTGCTCAGTCTCTGCCTGAACCTCATAGAAAGCAGTCATGTGCCATGATCACGTGCTGTAACTACATGTAGCAGAGCTTGAATCATTTTCGGACCTCGTGTGGATTATATCGAACCTGCATGGGTAGTTTGGGGACTAAAAAAGTGGTAAAAGAGGGTATCCACTACATACACATTTTTTACACACGGCTCCGCTACATACACGTCATGCACACACGGCTCCACTACATACACGTCATGCACACACGGCTCCGTTACATACACAGCTCCGCTACGTGAACATCGTACACACAGCACTGTTCTGAACACATCGTACACATGCGGCTCTGCTCCATATACGTTGAACACACATTTTCAGCTACTTGTGATACAAGATCGATCAGGTCCAAACATTTTCCTTCTAAAGTCGCTCAACAAATCTTCTCCTCACCCGAACTTATCAATAAAGAATTCAATTTAGCAAAGATTGAAATGAGTGTGAAGGGGTCACATACATACGCAACAGGGGTCACATACATACAGTGGTTTATAACCGTCCACTGGCACCACGCCTAGTCTGCACGCCAATATAGGACTACACTGAGGAGCTGATCATGTGACCCCTGACTCCTCCCCTCCATGTGACATCATCACAGGTCCTCTAAGCACAGAGCAGCCATATATCTAGTGTGCGGCTCTGCAGGTGGAGGTGTGTGGAGATTCCCCATTACTGGGCTCAGGTGGTATTAACCCCTTCAGCTCTGAGACTTTCTTGGAGTTTTTCTCTCGTTTATTTCTATGAATCATGAGGTTTTTGTTCCTTTTCCTCTGATAGATACAGACGCCCCAACTATGAGAGGCCGGAAGTGAGGAAACCCGTCTGCCCTCAGTCCTCGGCCCCTTTCTGCCCTCAGTCCTCGACCCCTTTCTGCCCACGGTCCTCTGCACCTTTCTGTCCTCAGTCCTTGGCCCCTTTCTGCCCTCGATCCTCGGCCCCTTTCTGCCCTCAGTCCTCGGACCCTTTCTGCCCCCCACAGTATAATGTTCCCCCAGAATGTTCTCATCATATGTTTCACCTTATTTTCTCCAGTAATTGTATTATTACTGCGGATTCTTTATGATGTTACATCGTCATCTTCTCCCCATTCAGGTCCCTACAATATCGGCTCCTCTCAGTGGAGATCTTCTATATAAGAGAATTCTCCTGATTGCCCCGTGAAGGATGGATATGGACAGGGACAAGATGGCGGAGAGGATACTACACCTCACCCTAGAGATCCTCTTCCGGCTTACTGGAGAGGTGAGAGATTCTGATGACGTCACATTACATCATTCTTATCTATGGGAATAACAGATGGACAGAACTAGAGAGGTGAGGACTCTGGAAATGTCTGGAGTGAGATTTATTACTGTGTCTCTCCATAACCAGGATTACACAGTAGTGAAGAAGACCTCTAGTGAGCGCTGTCAGGCCCCTGTGTCTGAGGGATGGGGAAGACCCCTGAGCCCAATCACGAGGCCTCCACCTCACCCCCCGATACATGAGGACATCAATGACCAGAAGATCCTAGAACTCACCTACAAGATGATTGAGCTGCTGACTGGAGAGGTGACACTGCTGGGAATGCTGGGACATTATACAGTAACGCTATGAAGGGATCGGGGGTGACGGTATCATTGTATGTGTCAGGTTCCTATAAGGTGTCAGGACGTCACCGTCTATTTCTCCATGGAGGAGTGGGAGTTTTTAGAAGGACACAAAGATCTTTACAAGGACGTCATGATGGAGGTTCCCCGGCCCGTCACATCACCAGGTAATAGGACTAAATACACACGGCCTATAATTATTTGTATGTAAGGAATGAATTCAGTCCCTGTATGTGTCTCCTCCAGGTCTATCCAGTAAGAGGACAACACCAGAGAGATGTCCCCGTCCTCTTCTCCCACAGGACTGTAAACAAGAAGATCCCGATGTTCCTCAGGATCATCAGGTAGATGGAGAGAAGGTGCCATGAAATCCCCCTATGATGTGTAGACGGCTGTGAAGGTCTTGTGCTCATTCTTGTTTTATCCACCAGTATTATATGTGTTATACTTGTGTAATGAGAGCGGTGGAGATGGCAGGATTAGGAGAGATAAGAGCTTTGAGGATTCCTTTTAGTTCTCGTTCACACTACTGTATTTTCAGTGCTGTCCATAAAATAACACAACGTCTCGCCCTCAGACCATTGTTATTGGATGTGGCAGTGCAGATGGGGATTTTCTTTCTCACTGACAGAATCTGCGTGTGAGAATAATCCCAGCATCCTCTAGTGCCTTCCGTAAATCGGATGAGACTCGTCCATTCAGGTCTGTGTCTGCACAAACCATCAGATTCCCACCAGCTCCGCCATACAGCAGACATTGTGTTACGGATACATTGCAGTTCTGTAATGTAGGAAGCTGTAAATGGTCTTGTAAATTATTAATAGCGGCTGTAAATACCGGATTGTATATGGATGACACATAAGAAAAGACTTGTCCTAGTTTTCTGGATGAAGCTGTGATGATTCTTTATCCGGCCGTGTGATCCTGGCATTAGAGGCCGTTACATCCCGGGAAGAGAGGATTTATCTACAAAGTGTAAAATCTTTCACTTCCCTGAATATTTCTGCCTCCGGTCACATCCCGTCTGCCGGTATAACGGGCTCCGCACCACAAAACTCACATCCACCTCATCAATTGTGTTTTTTTCTAAGTCACTTTTTTTGTGTTCTCGTATTAATGTTTTTTTGTTACAAATTCTTCAGAATGGAGCAAGTGGATGATGAATTTTGCGTACAATAGAAACGCTTTGTATTTTTCCCTGTGACCTGTGTTTTTGACTTTTTAGTGCAAAATGTCTCGTGTTCCTAAATGGCTGCAAGTTTGCACCAAAGTATTTGCTATACATAAAATATCTCGGGTGTGGACTGAAGAACATTTTTGACAAAATTTCATTGTTTTTTGAAAGTAGACATACCGTTCCTTGAAAAACTATTTTCGCGGGCGGAGGAGGGGACGCTGCGCTCTCCCACTGCTCGGGTCCGGCTGCTACTGCCGTTGCTCGGTGGCTCGAGCGATGGGCCGGATCCCGGGGACTCGAGCGGCGCTCCCCGAGTGAAAAAGGGTGGTTTGGTTTTGGGAATATTGTCCGTGACGCCACCCACGGTTGTGGTGATTGTGTGGACACCACCGCTGCTCTGGACGGGGATCCCGGGAGCAGTGACAGGGAGCAGCTTTGGTTGTTAATTCTCCCCTCCGTGGGTAGGGAGGTTGGTTGTCCCGGGGCCCGGTGATGGGGTAGGGATTGATGGCAGGCGGGTTGCGGGGCCTGATGAGGTGCAGGGTCACAGGGGCAGCGCTGTGCCGCACGGCACGGAGGTACTCACTCAGCCCAATGATGATGACACAGTTCACGGTAAAACAAGCGGCTGGATGAACGGGTCCCTCGGACGGCTGCGGTGTCTCCCGACAGGTTAGTGGTGACTGCCTTTCCCTGCACCTAGATACGGTTGTTGGTTCCAATGGGTTCCCACTGGTAACCCGCTCTCCGGCTTGGATATGGGCCGGAGGAGCCCCTTTTGCCCGCAGGCGCTGAGAAACGGTTGCCTTGGCGGTGGCGGTGTCTCTCTCACTAGGTTGGACTGTTGCCTTCTGTCGGGACTTGACTGTTTGGAAACCCAGGAGGTCCCCTTCACTAACGGATTCGGCAAATTCACGGCGACTCCTAGCCTTGCCGGGGTCCGAAAAGCCCCTGCCACTGGTGCTGGCTTCTCTTTGCGTACCGGTCCGGTACCGCCGGGCCACCACCCGTCCACGGTCCTTATGGTAGACTCCAATCGGCCACTCCTGCAGACGGTCACCACCGTCTGCCAACCTTGCTGTCTCGCCCGGGCCACACACCCGGACGCCGTCAGTCAGTTGCTCTCCTACTACACTTTCCTCCTTCCACTGTCACTGTCCAAAACTGAACTCTCCTCTCTCCTCTCGAAAACTGAACTGGTTGTTTTCCCGCCTCCAGGACTGTGAACTCCTCGGTGGGCGGGACCAACCGCCTGGCCCACCCCCTGGTGTGATCATCAGCACCTGGAGGAGGGCAACAAAGGTTTTGTCTGACCTTGATGTGCCTGCTGGGAGTGTGGGGTGTTGTGGTGTTGTTCTCTGTGGCCCCTGGCTTGTCCAGGGCGACACACTATGCACACCCGATGAACATTTCCATGTATTTTTATATTACAGCCACAAATAAGTGGATTTTATTGAGTTTTATGTGATACCAACATAAAGTAGCAAATATTTGTGAGTATAAAGGAAATTATACACGGATTTCTAAACATTTTAAGTAATGTAACTATGAAAATTGTGATATGCATTAGTATTTAGCCCCCTGAGTGAATACTTTGCAGGACAAATCTTTCACTGCAATTGCTGCTGCCAGTCTCTAGGGGTATGTGTCTACCAGCTTTGCACATCTAAAGGTGACATTTTTGCCCTTTCTACTTTATAAAACAGCTGTATCTCTGATAAATTGGAAGAAGGCGTCTGTGAAGCAATTTTCAATTCTTATGTTTTGCTTTTAAAAATGTTCAAATTTGTGGAGTTTATGACTTATAGATTCTCCCCCTGAGCTCTGGATCTCTCCTGCTTTTCCATTGACCATATGCATTTTGGCTGCTTCTCTATAATTAGTGCTCTCCTTGCTTGGGATGTTGGTTCAGGTGGACGGCCATGTCTTTCTCGTTTTGCAGTTGTGCTATATGTGACAACTCAGCATCTGGAGATTTGTGTGAGTGGTGAACTGTTCTTAATTAGGCCAGACATATCGTGCCTTTGATTGCAAAATCAAGAGGAGTTAGCCATTGTTTCATGTCAGACTGACCAGAGCCCTATTGTCTGTTAAATATTGATTGCCTCAGCTTCTTTGACTATGTCAATTAGAGGAATATATGATGCAGTCAGATTGAACTGAACCAATGAGAGAACAGCCATCTCCCACCAATCCTGTAAGATACAATACTCTGAAATGAGAACTGAGGGGTATGAAAAGGGCGTTGCTTCTCTTTCCACATTAATTTTGCAGGACTTCAGCCTAAAATCTGCATTTTTAGCTGGAGGATCACAGATCTGCTTCACTGCTCAATGCTGAGTCCACAATTGTGCCTGGAGAACCCAGGTGAGGACAATTCAGTTGTCTGGCTACATATCTTGCTGTGCTCATTCAGCTTTCTAAGCTTGCCGCTATCTCCTCTCAGTGGGTGCTCATCAAAAGCGAAGTGCTGTTGGCTGTGATAGTTGGCCCAGGAAGCCCCGAAGTCGCAAAGTTTCTAATCCCTTGCGAGCCAACGGATGGGTGAGACTCTGTCACTTGTACCATCTTGAGGTCTTGCTGGAAATGTACGATATGTGTTTGCCTGTTGGTGAACCAGTAACGTCTTACCAAGGTGTGGTTCCCTCACCCTGTGTTGTCTGAGTAGTGTTCTGCCCACAAAAAATGAGTGCAAGCGTTCAGTGGGATGAGCCCTGGTCTGGGCGGTCTTTCTGAAGACAACCAGGCCAGCGGACGACCCTACCAACTGTCCCTTGTGTCTCCACACTATACTGCTGACATTTTTGGATGATGGTTTTATGTGATATGTGCTTACTGAGATGTTCAGAGCTTTGGCTATTTTTTTTTATAACTGAAGCCAGCTTTACTCTTCTCTACAACTTTATCCCTGACCTGTCTGGTGGGTTCCTTGGTTTTCAAGATGCTGTTTGATTCCTAATGTTCTGAAATAAAACTTGTGAAACCTTCAAAAAACAGCTGTAGTTATACTGAAAATAAATGATACTGGCGACTCAATTTACTAATTATGTGACTTCTGGAAGCAATTGGTCACTCTGACATCATACTACAAGGGACTGAATACAAATGCTCATCACAATATTAAGATTTATATTTTGAAATAATTAGATTTTTTTCTATCATTTCCTTTACAGTTCACAAATACTTGTTACTTAATGCTGGTATATCACATAAAACCATAATAAAATACATTTACGTTTGTGGGAGTAATGTAAAAATAAGTGGAAAGTTCCGGGGGTGTGAATACCTTTTTCAAGGGTCAAAAATCATTCATGACTCTAAAAATATCAGACTTGTTCCCTGGATCAATGTCCCATCACAAACGCCTTGAATTTTTGAGTCTATCAACAATTATCACATCATGTGTCAGAGAATTCCATATTCTCACTGCTCTTACAGTAGATAATCCCCATCTGTGATTATGATTGAACCTCCTTGTCATCATTGCAGGCCTCAGTTGTAAAAAGCTCATTAGAAATATCTCAGTAATGCCCCTGATATACTTGTACATTGTAATAAAATCGCCCCGTAGCCTTTGTGTTTCCAAAATGAATAACCCCAAGCTTGCTAACCTGTCCTCCTATTGCAGACCTTCCTTTCCTTTAATAGTCGCTCTTCTCTGCGCCCGCTCTAGTTCAGTTACGTCGTCCTCATTCACTGGAGCCCGAAATTGTGCAGAATATTGTAAGTGTGGCCGAACTAGTGACTTGTATAGAGGCAAAACTGTTCTTATATAGAGCATCTGTGCCTCGTTCACTGCATCCTATTATATTATCTGCCCTGGCAGAAGCTTCCTGGCACTGGTTGGTTGTCTCGTCCACCCACACACCCACGTCTTTTGTATGCAGTAATTTTGTGTATATTAAAAAAAAAAAAAAAAATCAGTGAGAATCAGACAAAAAAATCTGGAAACCTAAAAACCTGCAAACATACAAAAAAAACCTCAAAAACAAGCAAACAGATTAATATTATAGAATAGTCACGTGCCATACATGTGGAAGAAAAGCCGCTTCCTAATATTATTGGATTGAGGTTCTTCATTTCGGTTAATGCAGCCCCAAAACCATGCATTGTCTTCTTCATGCCATACATGTTAGTGTTATTTCTGCAGCCAGTAGATATAAAGTCTCCAGTAATTATATTACTGTACAGGATTCTTTATGATGTCACATCATCATCTTCTCCCCATTCAGGTCCCTACAATATCGGATCCTCTCAGTGGAGATCTTTTATATAAGAGAATTCTCCTGATTGACCCATCAAGGATGGATATGGACAGGGACAAGATGGCGGAGAGGATATTACACCTCACCCTAGAGATCCTCTTCCGGCTTACTGGAGAGGTGAGAGATTCTGATGACGTCACATTACATCATTCTTATCTATGGGAATAACAGATGGACAGAACTGGAGAGGTGAGGACTCTGGAAATGTCTGGAGTGAGATTTATTACTGTGTCTCTCCATAACCAGGATTACACAGTAGTGAAGAAGACCTCTAGTGAGCGCTGTCAGGCCCCTGTGTCTGAGGGATGGGGAAGATCCCTGAGCCCAATCACGGGGCCTCCACCTCACCCCCCGATACGTGAGGACATCAATGACCAGAAGATCCTAGAACTCACCTACAAGATGATTGAGCTGCTGACTGGAGAGGTGACACTGCTGGGAATGCTGGGGCATTATACAGTAACGCTATGAAGGGATCGGGGATGACGGTATCATTGTATGTGTCAGGTTCCTATAAGGTGTCAGGACGTCACCGTCTATTTCTCCATGGAGGAGTGGGAGTATTTAGAAGGACACAAAGATCTGTACAAGGACGTCATGATGGAGGTTCCCCAGCCCCTCACATCACCAGGTAATAGACAGGACTAAATACACACGGCCTAATTATCTGTATGTAAGGAATGAATTCAGTCCCTGTATGTGTCTCCTCCAGCTCTATCCAGTAAGAGGACAACACCAGAGAGATGTCCCCGTCCTCTTCTCCCACAGGACTGTAAACAAGAAGATCTTGATGTTCCTCAGGATCATCAGGTAGATGGAGAGAAGGAGCCATGGAATCTCCCTATGATGTGTAGACGGCTGTGAAGGTCTTGTGCTCAGTCTTGTTTTATCCTCCAGTATTATATGTGTTATACTTGTGTAATGAGAGCGGTGGAGATGGCAGGATTAGAGCTGATCATAGATGGGACTTCTCCATCTGTCTGTGACTTTTACAATATTTGTTTCAGGGGGAAGATCTGCCCCATATTAATACTACAGAGACATATGTGAGGGGTGATGAGCGGAGTAAAGAGGAGATTCCTACAGATAACCGCCCAGGTGAGTAGTGACCACTAAATGCAGAGAAGTCACAGATTCTTCTCAGTCACCGGCTGCTACGATGTGGGACTAAAAGGAATGAAAATAACTTATCCTAAAAATAAGGTGAAAGAGGTTTCCGTACATCCTAGACACGGAGAATGTGCAGTTTATAGTGGAATGTTCACATGTTCCATATTATTTATACTGGTGATTCATTGATTTCTTGTATATTATTGGATTAGAGCACTTATGTGCAGGTATAGTCTAAAATAAGACACATGTACAGAACCTCTAGATGCAGAGTGGTGCCGGACAGCCCCTTTAAAATATAAGGGTTTATTAGAATCGGTGTGGAAAAATGTTGCTGTATACAGGCCAGATACAGAGGCGGCCATCCACACCCTACCCCCCCTCCCCTGACAGTTTTCCTGCACATGTTCTACTATTTGGTTACATAAGATGGTTGCCTAGATCTCTTGTACAGAGTATAGCAGCATTTTTCTGCACCTGATTGTCAGGCCAAGATCGAAGAAGAGCACTAAAGTAGTTGCCCTGAAATGGCAATGGATTTAACAGGAGAGTAATGCTTATATTATAATAATAATCTTTATTTCTATAACGCTAACATATTCATATTTACAGTTCAATGGTTCATATACAAACAATCATAAGTAGTTAAGCCCCTCCCTCTAAAGGGTAAGCCCAGGTCCCCCTGTGATCCAGTGTGTTCACTACTCCCATTTGCTGCCTCTATATTGGCCACAAGCGTTACAGCAATGACTGGCACAGAGCGAAAGCGTCTGAGCAGTGATTAGCTAGTAGTAACGATTACCCTGGCGTCAGCATTAAAAATTCATTGGAGAAGGGAAAGTCTAGTGAGGGGGGAGGCCAATTAATAGAGAATTACAGTAATCAAGGCGGGAGTGGGTCAGGGCCACAGTGAGTTGTTTCCATAGTGAGAAAGCGGCGGATTCTAGAGATGTTTTTCAGGTGCAAGCTGTCACGGGTTGATAGGGGAACACAGGGAAGCTCATACTGGCCCTAGGGTGAGCGTAGGGGCTCAGCCTTAACATCTGGAGGTACCCTTGTTGGTAGGGAGGTCCAGGCCTCCAACCGAGGCCATAACTCCTGTCCTTGTCTCTGATGTTAAGACCCCCCTCCACAACCCATCACCCAGGGGAAAGGGACAAGAACCAAAGTAAACACCCCACTAAGAAATATGATAAACAGGGGTAACAACTACTCGTACACATGGGAACCACACACAAAGGAGCCACTAAAACTGCATGAGGGAAATAAACAGAAAAGGGGGGGAATGAAACACACTACTGGGGAACATCCGTACCATTTAACCAGCACACCTAGAAATTCTGCAGCCCGCAACACAACTCTCAGAGAGAGGAAGGAAAATAACAGCTCCTTCCACCTCCTGGCCAAGGTTCCAAATGGTGAAAATAACCTGCACCCTCTGGTAGAAGTTGAGGGTATTTATAGGGCCTGGGCTTGGTCCCAACCGGAAACACCTGTCCAGGAGTCAGGAGCTGCTGGAAGGTAAACTGACATTAACCCTCTCCTCCCCAAAGGAAAGGGAATCCATTTAATAAACTGAGTCCCACAAGAAAAAGTGAGACTCAGAACCTGTCACAAAAATCTGCAACAGAGGAAAGTTCGTGACACAAGCGACAAGAGTCACCGAGAGTTTGTGTATAAGAGGTGAAGGGAACATCGGTGTCAAACATAACACCCAGGCAGCCAGCATACGGCCTTGGCGTTATCATGGTGCTGCACACAGAAAGGGAGATGTCAGGATTAGGTAGGTTAGTAGACGAAGGGAGTAGAAGTTCAGTTTTGGATAGGTTACGTTTCAGACAGAGAGCAGACATGATGTTAGAGACTGCAGACAGACAGTCACTGGTGTTCTGTAGTACAGCGGGGGTGAGGTCAGGGAATGAGGTGTATAGCTGTGAATATTCATTTATTACATACTTCCACTTTTTTAACAACATGATAAAACCACTTTACAAATGTACTTTTCTAGTTTTACACTTTCTGCAAAGTCAGAGATTCTTCATACATAATTGTACTGCTCCTCCATTCTGCAGTAAAATGCATGTGGCTGTTAGGGATTGTGCCAGACAGACCCCTCTAATAGGACTGACAGACAGGCTCATTTATGATTCTCCACTAAAGGCCCTGTCACACACACAGATAAATCTTTGGCAGATCTGTGGTTGCAGTGAAATCATGGCCATATTGTTCCATTTGTACACAGCCAGAAACCTGGCACTGATTGTCCACAATTTCACTGCAACCACAGATCTGCCACAGATTTATCTGTGTCTGTGACAGGGCCTTAAGAGTCTTACTACAAAATAGTTGTGACCGACGCTCTGAGACATGAACCTAGGAAGATGCTGACTTCAACACTGAATTGGGAAACTGCTTGAGCCAATCCTGGTGGCCTGATATCATTCTCTAGTGGTCCTTGCTCCGTGGTCTTCAGTTAGAATGTGAACTGTGTTGTCACCATTACCTTAGTGAATAATGAAATTTTGCAACATGACTTGCAATTTTAATGGACTTTGGCTATAGTTAAAAAATAAACTATACATTATTGAAAAAGTATTAACAGTGTTATTCTTAACAGGTGACTGTATTAGGAGATCAGAGGGGCTTCTGACTTCTTCAGACATTGATCATCAATCATATGATCTTGGTGTGCTACAAGACACATATGAAGAACATTGCGTTATCCCAGCTGTATCCTCAACACTTCAGAGCAAAGATCTACCATCTGATACTATTAAACAGGTCTTATCTTCTGATTCATCACTGGCTATTAAGGAAAAGAAAAGTCACAGAAGAGATGTTAGAATTACCATAGGAACGAAGACATTTTCATGTTCAGAGTGTGGGAAGTGTTTTAATTGTCAATCAAACCTTGTTGTACAGAAGAGAACTCACACAGGTGAGAAGCCATATCCATGTCCAGAATGTGGGAAATGTTTTGGAAAAAAATCAAAACTTTTAACACATCAGATAACTCACACAGGACATAAGCCATTTTCATGTCCAGAATGTGGGAAATGTTTTACAACTAAATCAACTCTTGTTACACATCAGAGAATTCACACAGGGGAAAAGCCATATTCATGTTCAGAATGTGGGAAAGATTTTATTCGGCTATCAGGTCTTCGTTTCCACCAGAGAAGTCACACAGATGTGAAGCCATATTCATGTTCAGAATGTGGGAAATGTTTTGCACATAAATCACATCTTGTTGAACATCAGAGAACTCACACTGGAGATAAGCCATATCCATGTCCAGAATGTGGGAAATGTTTTGGAAAAAAATCAAATCTTGTTACACATCAGATAACTCACACAGGACATAAGCCATTTTCATGTCCAGAATGTGGGAAATGTTTTACAACTAAATCAACTTTTGTTACACATCAGAGAATTCACACAGGGGAAAAGCCATACTCATGTTCAGAATGTGGGAAAGATTTTACTCGGCTATCAGGGCTTCGTTTCCACCAGAGAATTCACACAGATGTGAAGCCATATTCATGTTCAGAATGTGGTAAATGTTTTGGAGAAAAATCAACTTTTGTTACACATCAGAGAACTCACACAGGAGATAAACCATTTTTATGTCCAGAATGTGGGAAATGTTTTGGAGAAAAATCAACTTTTGTTACACATCAGAGAACTCACACAGGAGATAAACCATTTTTATGTCCAGAATGTGGGAAATGTTTTACAGCTCAATCACATCTTGTTAGACATCAGAGAACTCACACAGGGGAGAAGCCATTTTCATGTTTAAAATGTGGGAAATGTTTTACAACTAAATCACATCTTGTTACACATCAAAGAAATCACACAGGGGAGAAGCCATATTCATGTTCAGAGTGTGAGAAAAATTTTACTCGGATATCAGGTCTTCGTTTCCACCAGAGAATTCACACAGATGTGAAGCCATATTCATGTTCACAATGTGGGAAATGTTTTACAGATAGATCAACTCTTGTTACACATCAGAGAATTCACACAGGGGAGAAGCCTTTTCCATGTCCAGAATGTAAGAAATGTTTTAGATTTAAATCAAATCTTGTTACACATCAGAGATCTCACACAGGGGAGAAGCCATTTTCATGTTTAGAATGTGGGAAATGTTTTGCAGATAAATCATATCTTATTACACATCAGAGAATTCACACAGGGGAAAAGCCTTTTTCATGTCCAGAATGTGGGAAATGTTTTACAATTAAATCAAATCTTGATACACATCAGAGAATTCACACAGGGGAAAAGCCGTTTTCATGTTCAAAATGCGCTAAAAGTTTTGTGTGTAAATCACATTTGATTAAACATCAAAAAAATCACATAGGGAAGAAGCCATATTTTTGTTGAGAATGTGAGAAATTCTTTTCTTTCAAAACATCTCATGTTAAATATTAAAGAGCTCACATAGGTGACAAGTAATTTTCATACCCAGAAAGTGGGAAATGTTTTATTTATTAAATGTTTATTCTTTTTATCAAAAATTAAGAATTTAAGTGACTTTTTTTCCCACAAAAAATGTAAGAGCCAAAAAACTTAAAAAATAGCATTTTTTTGGTATTGTACAGTCATTTTTATTATGATTTTCAAAAGTTTAACAGGGAAGAATAAAGTTAAAATCAAAACCATAGATTACATAGCTTGGGGGAGGTAGGGAGTGAAAGAGGGATGCTAAAAAGTAATAGCAAGTTTTAATAGAAATAGAAAAGAGGGAGGGAAGGGAAAGTACAGGAAAAAATTAACCCTTCAACCCCTTCATCCCAGGCAATTTTTCGTTTTTGTTTTTTCCTCACCTTCTTCCGAGAGCCTTAACTTTATTTTTCCGGCTTTTTGCCATTTGAGGGCTTTTTTTTTTGTAGGACGAGTTATGATTTTGAATTAAATCATTAGTTTTACCATATAGTGTACTGGAAAACAGGAAAAAAATTCCAAGTGAGGTGAAATTGCAAAAACAGTATTTTGGGGATATTTTATTCAGGGTTCATTTTATGGTAAAACTGATGCCTCATGTCGTTATGAGTTCGTGGATACTAAACATGTATACTTTTTATTTTTATCTAAGGAGTTAACAAAAATTCTGAAGTTTGTCCTAATAAAAAGAATTTCGCTTTTGACGCCATTTTCTGAGACCCATAGCGTTCTCATTTCTTAGGATCTGGGGCTCAGTGATGGCTTATTTTTTGCATCATGAGCTGACATTTTTAATTTCACTATTTTTCTGTAGTTGCTAAGTTTTGATCACCTGTTATTGCATTTTTAAACAATATTGAAGTGACCAAAAAACTTAACTTTGGCGTTTGGAATTTTTTTTTCTCGCCACGCCGTGTATAGATCAGATAAATGGATTTTATATTTTGATAAGGCATTTCTGAAGGCGGCAATACCAAATGTATATTTTTTTATTGTTTTTAACTGATTTATTTTCAATGTGGCTAATGAGAGATGATTTGAACTTTTTTTTTTATTTTTTTTTATTTTTCATATTTTTAAACTTTTTTTCCTTTTTAATAGTCTCCCTAGGGGACTTATCACTGCACGCTGCGAGCACTTGTTCACAGCGATGTTGCTATGATCAGCAGAAATGATGAGCAGAAATGCAGCATTCCTGTCAGTGCCGGTGGTCTGTGGTCCCAGGATGGGAGTTATGGTAGCGTCAGGCGTCATCAGCTGACCATGCTCTACCATGTTAATACCAAGGCACCCTGTGATCACGTTACGGGGCGCCGATGGCGGCGGGGAACAGCGCGATCCCCATCGTGGCCATTTAAATTGTGCTGTCAGCGCAATCTAAAGGGTTAACAGGTGCGGGTGGATCAGATCAGTAGAGATGTGTGAGGATTACCACGGGCTTGCCACCGGAGACTACGGTAACCAGGGGGAGGCAACAAAGGGCGTACAAGTACGTCCTTGGTCGTAAAGTGGTTTAGAAAAAAGGGAGGATAGTACAAGCGCTATATATACTTGCATTGTCGCTTATTTATTTTTTAGTCTACGATAAGCCTAATGCTTAGTCCAAGGTTAATGTTGTTTTTAATCTGTATGTTCCTAAATGAAAATAAAATTCCATAAAATGTTGCTTAGTCCTTAAAAACTTTCTGGATTTTTCTTCTTTCATCTTTTAAGGCAGGAGGCATCTTTGTAATTCTATGACGTCACCTTGTTTCTCTGAAAGGGGGAGTTTGTTATTGGATAGGGCATGGGTCCCCAATTCCAGTCCTCAAGGGCCGCCAACAGTGCATGTTTTCAGGATTTCCTTAGTATTGCACATGTGATAATTTAATCACCTGCACAGTTGATGATTCCAACACCCAAGCAATGCTAAGGAAATCCTGAAAACATGCACTGTTGGCGGCCCTCGAGGACTGGAGTTGGGGAACCCTGAGATAGGGCTTCCCCTGATGGTTCTTGGAATGATCTTTTCTTTCATGATGCAGGTGCATCTCAATAAATTAGAATATTATAAAGTTAATTTATTTCAGTAATTCTATGCAAAAAGAGAAATGCATATATTATATAGTCATTACACACAGAAGGCTCTATTTCAAGTGTTAATTTCTGTTAATGTTGATGTTTATGGCTTACAGCCAATGAAAACCCAACAATCATCTCAGAAAATTAGAATAATTGCCACAAAATACATTCAAATGCTTCCACACACAGATGCTCAAGACCAAAAAGATTAAATGACCGAGCTTTAGGCAATTTGGCATTTGGCCAAAAGGTAATAGCACAACCATATGGGTGGAGGGGTGGCAAAGCCTCGGCCTCTTTTTCCGAGATAATGTCTCCGAAGTCCTTCAAGTATTCTGGAAGACCCTCCAGACTTGCGGAGAAAACGTACAGATTTGAGACACCCTTTATGACAATCAGGACTAGGGATGGGCAAACCCGAACTGTAAAGTTCGGGGTCCGTACCGAACACATGGCGTTCGTGCACACGACCCCAAACACGAGCTTTCTGGGACAACCGTGTCACAGTTCGTGTCCAGGGGCTGTTAAAAAAAAAGCATGTTATTAAAAAAACATTCTGATCATACTTAAAGGTCTCGCGACACGTCCTGCAGACTTGTCTCCCGGCATTTCTGCTTCTGCGTCCGTCCGATCAATGCCGTTTCCCCTGGTAAGCACCTCTGGTTAAAAGGACCTGCCGTGACCGTGATGTCATTCCCATGTGACCAGTCATGTGAATGCTGTATTACCTCATTGGCTACAGACTGGTCACGTGAGTATGACGTCATCAAAAGTCCTGGTGCGCCGTGATGCGATGACAATCTCCCGACGGCAGCGGGTCAGCTGCATGTACGTATTTCCATGCAGCTGAAGCGCTCCTGTCCTGAGAGTGGGGTGATGCAAAGCGAGATGTAAGTACAATCATCCCCATCACTGTCAGCCTGCTACATCGCTCTGTCTAGAGCGATGTAGCAGACCTCACGTGGCTCTCTGTGTTTCTCATTATGTATAGACACTGTCTGTGCACAGTGAAGAAGCCGAGTTGGCATTGCGCTTTTCTTCTCACTGTATATAGCCTGTGTGCAGAGTGATGAAGCAGAGTTGACATCGCTGTCTCAGTGGATTACGTCGGACTAAGGATTTTTTTTTATAATAAAGGTGGAGGCTCTAAATGTTTTTTTTGTTTTTTTTCTAATGAAAAAAATATCTGTGTTGTGTTTTTTTACTGTTTCCTAGAAATTCATGGTGGCCATGTCTAATTTGGCGTGACACCATGAATTTTCGGGCTTAGTACCATCTGAAAATACCAAGCTGGTATTAACCCCTTTATTACCCAGCGTACCACAGTCATCACGGCCGCTGGACGAGCTGGGTAAAGCGCCTGGAAATGGCGCTAAGAAACAATGCGCCATTTCAAGGGGCGGCTGCGGGCTGTCGAGAATCCCAACCCCCAGCTGCCAGGCTTTACCTGATTGGTGATCAAAATATGGCGGCAGCCCATGCATTTTTTTAAATTATTTTTTTTAAATAAAAAAAAAAAAATTAATGGGTTTCCCTGTATTTTGATTGCCAGCCAAGGTAAATTGGGTAGATGGGGGTGGCAGCTTTATCTGTGCTGAGAATCAAAAATACGGCGGAGCGAAACATCATTTTTTTTAATGATTTATTTATTTTTACAGTACTGTGATGTCAGGCAATCAAAATACAGGGCAGCCCATTTTTTTTTGTTATTTAAATAAATAATTTAAAAAAATATGCGTGGGCTTCTGCTGCAGTTTCTATTGCTACCTAAGGGTAATCCAAGCAGCTACTGGCTGCTATCCCCCACTGCTTGGTGTTACCTTCACTGGCAATGGGAAATCCAGGGAAGCTTTTTTTTTTGTCAAAAAACTAAAAAAAAATGGCGTGGGCTTTACCATATTTTTGTATGCTAGCCAGGTACAACAGGCAGGTATCGGCTGCCCCCAACCCCCAGATCCCTATTTGTACCCAGCTGGGAACCAAAAATATGGGGAAGCCCTTTTTTTAATTATTTCATGAATTTCATGAAATCATTAAAAACAAACAGACCCAATTTTTGTGTCCAGCCAGGTACAACTAGGCAGCTGGGAATTTGAAAACGCAGCGCAGTTTGGCCCAAGCTTTCTGCCCCCCCCCCCCGCTGTGAATTGCAGTCCACAGCCGCCTGTTATGATTCAGTGACCGAGGAGGACCAGGAAAAGGACAAAAACTCGGACACCCAAAAAATAACCAGAGTGGCTGGAACCTTAACAGACTGCAGACCTAATACTGACACACAACTAGAAGTAGCCGTGGGGTGTGCCTACCATGACCTAGTCGCCTCGACACAGCCTGAGAACTAAATATTCTGACAGAGAGA